>NW_006408601.1:10110605-10116114 GCF_000296735.1 Chrysochloris asiatica | reverse complement strand
CTGGACCAATAAACAACATTCTTATCAATGGAGAAAAGATTGAAGTTGTCAAGGACTTCATTCTTCTTGGATCAACTATCAACACTCGTGGAAGCAGTAGGCAAGAGATCAGATGATGTATTACATTGGGCAAATCTGCTGCACTTAAACTTTTTAAAGTGTTGAAGAGCAGAGATGTCAGCTTGAGGTCTAAGGTGTGCCTGACCCAAGCCATGGTATTTTCAATAACCTCATATGGATGCGAAAGCTGGACAGTGAATAAGGAAGATCATAGAAGAATTCATGCCTTTGAGTTGTGGTGTTGGAGGAGAATACTGAAAGTGCCGTGGACTTCCAAAAGAACCAATAGATCTGTTTTTGGAAGAAGTGCAGCCAGAGTGCTCCTTGGAGGCCAGGATGGCTAAGCTTCGTCCCTCATACTTTGGATATATTGTCAGGAGGGTCATATTGTCGCTGGAGAAGGATTGCCATATTGTCGCTGGAGAAAGATGTCATGCTGGGTAAGATGGAGGGTCAGAGAAAAATAGGAAGACCCCCAACAAGATGGATCGGCCAGGTGGCATCACTGATGGCGTCAAGTGTGGCAGTGGTAGTGAGGTTGGCCCAGGATCGGACATTGTTTCGTTGTGCTGTGCATGGGGTCACTATGAGTCGGTTCCGACTCGATGGCAACTGACAAGAACAACAACAATAAGCCAATTATTCCCCAAAAATGGTATCCTTCTGGAAAGGATATACTCTTGGGTAAGGCAGTTCCCCATGGTGCTGGGCAATGACCAGAGAGGGACACAGCTGTGCACCATCATCCACAAATATCCCAACAGCTGAGGTGTGGGTAAGTTAGCCCTAAAGAAGGCTCTGGGCAAATCACTGCAATATCCGCTGAAACCACTGCCAGTATGGCTGCCAGGATGGCAACTACATTTCCTAGTCTCCCTTACAGCGCAGTGTATGTGACTAGGTTCTGACCAATCAGATGTGACTGTAATGTGAGCCACTTTCAAGTGGGGATCTTAAAGGGAAGGGATGTGTCACCAAACCATTTCAGACTTTTACAGGAGACAAAAGTGATCTCCAGTACAGCATGGTGGTGATGTGCCATGGAGTCGGTTCCGACTCATAGTGACCCTGTACATGATTACTGAGGCTGTAAATCTTTACGGAAGCAGAAAGCTTCATCCTTCTCCCACTGAACTGCTGGTAGTTTCGAACTGCTAACACTGAGGTTAGCAGCCTAACTTATAACCACTATGCTACCAGAGCTCCTTCCAGTACAGTATAAGCCACTTTTAGTTGTGGTTTGTCTGTAAGAACAGCTGAAAGTGTATACCAACGCACATGCTTAGTCGTTAGTAAGCAATGTTAAGCACATAGAATAGATACAATACTACCAATTCTTCCTCCCCACTCCTCCCAGGCTTGTGATAATTGATACCTTCACTTGCTGAGGATGAGCATGTCCATTTTATGGAGATGACTCTGTACTGAGCTATCTGGGCTCATTTCTGACCCGTCTGCAAGGATTCCAACAGCAGTTTAGCCTCCTGTCACACCACGAAACAAAGAAAGTCTAACTTGGCAGGAAATAGACTCAAGCCACATTAACTCCTGGCTACAGTTGACTGTGACCTCATAAAACATGACTGGGAGAATCAGGACCGAAGAAGCAATATGGGTCAGAGCCAGACGCCTGGAACTCTGAAACCCTGGCACACTCAGGAGCCTTGGAAAGGTTCTCATGGGACTTCTGTCTTCCTATCTGGAAAATGGGGCCAACTCATCAATAGCAGGGTTAATTCACTGGGCTGCAAGGTCAGTTTCAACTGCAAAGTCGGCTGCAAGGTCAATTTGAATTTCAAAGTTGGTGGTTCAAGCACACCAACCGCTCCTTGGAAACCCTGTACAGGTTCGCTCTGAGTTGGAACTGCCTTGACAACACTTAACAACACCTATAGCACAGGGGGTAGGGGGCTCTTCACACCGTCTAGGAAAGCTTCCCTAGGGCTTCTGTGAGTTGCAGAGCTGAGCTGCTAGTGCTTAGGCAGAACCCAGGTCAACTGCTCCAACGCCTGATGGTTTTTTGGCTTTGAAACTTTGGGCAGTGCTTCATCTCTTCAGCAGGTACCTTCAAGTTTATTAGTAGCACTGCCTACATCAACTTGGGAGTCCTGATGTGGTTCTATAGGATAAGCACTAGACTGCTAACCGCAAGGTTGGTGGTTCCAACCCACCAGCCACTCCTCAGACACCCTATACAGAGTGGCTATGAATTGGAACTGACTTGATAGCATTTAACAACAACAACCAGGAAACAAGGATCCTGGAGCAACAGCACCATTGGAGGAAGGCAGGAACACATCCTGAGGGTTTGTTAGGGGTCAGGCATATACCATGTTAGTTCATAACAAATACCATCTTAGTTCATCTTCCTGACAAAAAACTATGAGATGTAGGTATGACACAGATCAGGTAATCTGAACCCAAAGAGATGATTGGATTTGTTTGAGCTGACAGAGCAAGACTTCAATCACTCCTACATCACTCCAGGCTCAATATTGACAGCAGTATTACTAATAATATTGGTAACTTTTATGTGCATGTCATCTCTCTGTGGACTGACACAGTGGCTGCAGCAATGGGCTCAAACATCACAGAACTGGGCAGGGGTTCCTTCTGCTGCGCAGAGGGTTGATATGAGTTGGGACCAACTGGACAGCACCTAATAACAACATCTACGTGTAGGCATGTTCTATTAACTACTGAGTTCTCAGAACAACTCTATAAGGTAAATACTGTAATTATCTCCACTCTACAGAATAAGGAACCTGAAGCACTAAGTAGTTTAATAATTGACCGAGTAGAAGTTGAGACCGGGATTTAAAACAATAACCTATCTTTGGAATCCACATCTATACCACTAAGCCTCTAATCTCCCCATTTTACAGATGGGCAAATTGAGACCAGAGATGAAAAGGGACTTACCCAATGTGGTAAACAAAATACACCTCCCTGTCCCCAATGATATATACATCCTAATCTCTGGAAACTGAATAAATCATGCTATACAGCAAGGAGGAATTAAGGTCTCAGATGTGATTAAAGCTGTGGTCAGCTGACCTTGAGTTGGAGAGAACATGCTTGATTATTCCAATATCATCATGAGGGTCATGACAAGTGACAGAGGGAAGCAGGAGAGTCAGAGAGGGAGATGCCATGCTGGAAGCAGAGGTTAGAGTGACGGAATTGCTGGCTTGGAAGATAGAGGAAGGCCACCAGCCAAGGAATGTGGGTAACCTCTAGCACAGGGGTGGGGGGATGTTGGGCCCGTGGGCCTTATTGTTGTTGTTACATGCCATAGAGTGGAATTCCAACTCATAGGGGTCCTGTATGGGGTTTCCAAGGAGCAGTTGGTGAGTTTGAACTGGTTACCTTGTGGTTCACAGTCCAGTGCTGACCCTACAGTGCCACACCAGGAGTTCTCTGGACCTATGAGATCATTTGGTCTGGCCTGGCAAGGCAACTACAATTCCAGCCATCACATTATAGCAGGCTAACTTTTAAGTTGGTAATTTTGTATGGTCCACGAATGGTGTTATAAATATCCAAATGGCCGTTGGCAGATAAAAGGTTCCCCACCTCTTCTCTAGAAGCTGAAAAGGTCAAGGAAACAAACTTTCCCTGAGTCTTCAGAAAGAAAGCAGCTGACAAATATCTTGATTGTAGACCAATGAGTCCCATTTGATCTCCTGACATCCAGAAATATAGAATTATACACCTTATGGTTTTACCACTAAATTTGAAGTAACTTCCTACAGCAGTAACAGGCAAGAACACACCCAGATGGGAATAGGGAGGCCAGGAATCGAGTCAGTGGGAAGAAACACACACACTGACTCCTCTATTATCAACATTTTGCATTTACAACAACTTTGAAAACATTCTTAAATGAAGCCTCCAAATGTCCAGGCCACACAAGGCCACAGCCAGGCTGGGGCGCCCTCCACAGGCCACCCCGAACGATATATCGGAGGTGCTGGCTATGACCCGGCCACAGGAAGGACAGCTGCAATATGCCTTCTTCTGTTCATTCACAATGTCTCAGTCCAGTCATAGAAGGTGCAGGGTGATGGCAAGATGATGTCAGGTCAGGGGAGTCAGGCACGGACCTGGAGGTGACAGGGAGGTTGTTGGGGGCCGTGAAAGGGGGAGAGAGAAAGGGGTGCAGGACTGTGAGGCTGAGATAACAGACCAGGGTCTCCAACCAGAGAGAGTAAAGAGAGATCCAGCAAGCCCTGAGGTCCACTCTCCACCCTTCTCTACCCTTCTCTCTGGATCTCAGGCTGACTCCACAGGCTGCATTGCGCAGGCTCTGTGCCTTCTGGGTTTGGCTGACAAGAGGCACTGACTAAAGGAGGAGGAGGGAGAGAGGAGGTTCCGGTGGTGACTTCTCAGCCCCCTCATTGCCAGGTTCTGGGAGTGGAGCTGGCAGTGTCTACTTCCTCTCCCTAAGGCCAAGACTGCTGCCCATGGCCACAGCTCTCTCCCTGTGCCCCTTAGGCCAAGGAGTCTTACCAGTTCCTGTTGATCTCCTTAACCTGTCCATGCCTTTGTAAATATTCCCATAAGTTTTTAAGATTCCAGGAAGCCTATGGACAGTCCTGGAGCCACACTGGTCCTACTGGGGAGCCTGGAGAGTGGTCCAGCAAGTCCAGTGAGTTCTCAGGGAAACCAGCAGCACTGGCTCACCCTGACTGAGTTGCTGACTGGCTGAGTCTCCCAGTCCCACCCCAGCCTCAGCGGGACAGGAAGTCTTTCGGAAGCCAGATTCCAGGAGCTGCCATAGGGCTGGTTGCCCTGACCTGGGCTGACCCCCTGTCCAGGGACAAGTTCATGCCATGTTTTCCCTGAGTCATCTGGCAACCCTCCTCTCCTAGAGCTAATGAAGAGGCAGAGGTGACAGCTGAGGCTCCGGGGCTGCCTGATTTTGCATTCTTATCTCCTTCTAAGAAGACAGAGAATCAAAGTGAGGGGTTCTCATGGGGCTTCACTATAGCTGTGCAGAGCTACTCAGTGGGAAACATTCACTACAACAAGGAGGAGGAAAAGAACGGCAAGGCGCACAGTCAGCGAACCGAGAGAGCACGACAGCCAGAAACACACTAAGCCCACCAGGAAAAGGACTTGGACTTCACTTGTTTTCTTTTGCCTACTCTTCACAACTCCTGCCAGACTTGCCAAGAAGAAAAACAAAAAACAAATAACACCAAAACACCTGCCTGCTTCTACAAGTAAGTGAGAGTATACCTGATAAAGTGAGGTGAGATGAAGCCAGGAGAAGAGAAATGAGGTAAGATGAGGTGAGGTGAGAGGTGAGGGGTGAGGGGTAAGGGGTGAGGTGTGAGGTGTGAGGTGAGGTGGAGTGAGGTGAGGTGGAGTGAGGTGAGGTGAGCTGAGGTGGGGTGAGGTGAGGTGAGGTGAGCTGAGGTGGGGTGAGGTGAGGTGAGGTGAG
>NW_006408601.1:10107694-10110124 GCF_000296735.1 Chrysochloris asiatica | reverse complement strand
GGGGTGAGGTGAGGCGAGGTGAGGTGGGGTGAGGTGGGGTGAGGTGAGGTGGGGTGAGGTGAGGAACAGACCATCAATTGCTCATATGCAAATTCACACTGAAGCTGAAGAAAATGAAAACAAGTCCACGACAGCCAAAATATGATATTGAATATATCCCACCTGAATTGAGAGGTCATCTGAAGAACAGATTTGACACATTAAACACTAAAGACAGAAGACCAGAAGAGTTGTGGGATGACATCAAGAACATCATTCATGAAGAAAGCAAAAAGTCATTAAGAAGACAAGAAAGAAGGAAAAGGTCAAAATGGATGTCAGAAGAGACACTGAAACTTGCTATCCAGGGTAGAGATGCTAAAGCAAATGTAAGAAATTACGAGGTACAAGAGCTGAACAGAAAATGTCAAAGATCAGCTCGAGAAGATAAAGCCAAATATTACAACCAAATATGCAAAGATCTGGAATCAGAAAACCAAAAAGGAAGAACATGCTCAGCATTTCTCAAGCTGGGGGAACTGAAGGAAAAAGTCAAGCCTCAACTTTTGTTATTGAAAGAATCTCTGGGCAAATTATTGAATGATGCAGAAAGCATCAAAAGGAGATGGAAGGAATACACAAAGCAAAGTTTAGGGAACTTTAATTTTCTGACATGGCACAACTCAAAATGGGAAGAAACAGTTGCAAACAGCCATTAAAAATCGAAACATGGAATGTGTGAAGTGTGAATCTAGGAAAATTGGAAATGAAACGGAACACATAATGATTGATATTGTGGGCATTAGTGAGTTGAAATGGGCTGGTATTGACTGTTTTAAATCAGATAATCATATGACTTACAATGCTGGGAACAACAAATTCATGAGCAATGGAATCATATTCATCATCAAAAAGAGCATCTCAAGATCTATTTGAAGTACAATGCTGTCTGTGATAGGATAATATCCACAGCCTACAAGGAAGACAGTAGGATAAGTACTGGACTACTAACCACAAGCTCAATAGTTCAAACCACCAGCTCCTTGGAAACCCTGTAGAGGGTTGCTATGAGTCAATTTGACTTGGCAGCAGTTAACAACAACAAGATCAGTATCACAATAATATCACTATTATTCTAATTTACGCACAAACCACTAAAGTCAGTGATGAAGAAACTGAAGAATTCTACCAACTTCTTCAGTCTGAAATTGATCAAACATGCAATCAAGATGCACTGATAATTACTGGAGTTTGGAATGCAGTAGTTGGAAATGAAGAGGAAGAATCCTTAGTTGTAAAATATGGCCTTGGTGATAGAAATGATGCTGGAGATCCCATGATAGAATTTTGCAAGACTAATTACTTTTTATTATATGGTGTTGCAAGACTAATTACTTGTTATTATATGGTGTTGGATGAGAATATTGAAAGTGCCATGGGCTGCCAAAAGAACCAACAGATCTGTGTTGAAAGAAATGTAGCCAGACTCTGGCTCCTTGGAGGCCAGGATGACCAAACTTGGCCTCCTATGCTTCGGACATAGTGTCAGGAGGGACCAGTCACTGGAAAAGGATATCATGTTTGGTAGGGTGGAAGGTCAGAGAAAAAGAGGAAGACCCCCAGCGAGATGCATTGGCAAAGTGGGAGCATCAATGGGCTCAAGTATGGCAACAATTGTGAGGTTGGCTGAGGACTAGGCAGTGTTTTGTTCTGTTGTACAAAGGGTCGCTATGAGTCAGTACTGACTCGATGGCACCTAACAACAACAATTACTTATTCATTGCAAATACCTTTTTTCAATAACATAAAAGGTGACTATACACATGGATCTCACCAGATGGAATACACAGGAATCAAATTGACATCTGTGGGAAGACATAGTGGAAAAGCTCAGTAATATCAACCTGAACAAGGACAGGGACAGACTGTGGGTCAGACTTTCAATTGTTCATATGCAAGTTCAGGCTGAAGATAAAGAGAATTAAACCAGTCCATAAGAGTAAAAATATGACCTTGAATATACCTCACCTGAATATCCCATCAGCTCAAAAACAGATCTGATGCATTAGACACTAATGACCAAAGATCAAAAGAATGTGGATTACATCATGAACATTATTCAGGAAAAAAGCAAAAGAACATTAAAAAGACAGGAAAGAAAGAAAAGACCAAAATGGATGTCAGAAGAGACTTTAAAATTTTCTTGAAGAAACAAAAGAGCTGAACAGAAAATTTCAAAGGACAGTTACAGAAGAAAAAGTCAAATATTATAATAAAATGCACCAAGATCTGACGTTAGAAAACCAAAAAGGAAGAGCATGTTCAACGTTTCTCAAGCAGAAAGAACTGAAGAAAACATTCAAGCCTCAACTTGTAATATTGAAGAATTTTATAGGCAAAATGGACTCCTAGTGTGGTGCTATAGGATCAGCACTGGACTGCAAACCACAA
>NW_006408601.1:10079365-10104424 GCF_000296735.1 Chrysochloris asiatica | reverse complement strand
GAGGGGATTATAATCAATGTAATGAAACAAGTTATATGAATTGTTGAATGTGAAACTGATGATGTGCCCTGTAAACTTTCACTCAATCCACAATAAAAAACCTTAAATAAAAATTTAAAAAAAAGAAAGAAAATAGAAGGAATATACAGTCACTGTACCAAAAATAAAGGTTGATGTTCAGCCATTTCAAGAAGTAGCATATAACCAAGAAAGGATGATATTAAAGGAAGAAGACCAGGCTACACTGAAGGCATTGGTAAAAAGCAAGACTCCAGGAATTAATGGGATACAAATTGAGATGTTTTAACAAATAGATGCAGCACTAGAAGAGCTCATTCATTTATGCCAAGAAATTTGGAAAATATCTACCTGGCCAACAATTGAAAGATGTCCATATTTGTGCCCATTCCAAAGAACGGTGACTCAAAGGAATATAGAAATCATCAAACAATATCATTAATATTGCACGCAAATAAAATTTTGCTGAAGATAATTCAAAAACAGTGGCAGCAGTACATTGACAGGGAGTTGCCAGAAATTCTAGTTGGATTCAGAAGAAGACATGAAATGAAGGATATCATTGCTGACATCAGAGGGATCTTGCTAAAAGCAGAGAATACCAGGAAGATGTTTGCCCTTATAGACTCTATGCTTTACAGACTCTGCAAAGGCGTTTGACTGTGTGGATCAGGACAAATTATGAATAGCATTGTGAAGAATGGGTATTCCAAAACACTTAATTGTGCTCCTGAGAAACCTGTATATAGACCAAGAGGCAATCGTTCGAACAGAACAAGGTGATGCTGAATAATTTAAAATCAGTAAAGATGTGTGTCAACATTGTATTCTTTCACCATACTTATTCAATCTGCATGCTGAGGCAATGATCCGAGAAGCTGGATTCTATGAAGAAGAATGTGCCACCAGGATTGAAAGACTCACTAACAATCTGAGATATGCAGATGTTATAACCTTGCTTGCTGGAAAGGAAAAAAAGTTAAAATACTTGCTGATGAAGATCAAAGACCACAGCCTTCAATATGGGTTACACCTCAATGTAAAGAAAACAAAAATCTTCTCCACTGGACCAATAAATAACATCATGATAAATGAAGAAAAGATTGAAGTTATCAAAAACTTCAGTTTGCTTGGATCCACAATCAACACTCATGGAAACAGCAGTCAAGAAATCAAATGACGTATTGCATTAGGCAAATCTACTGCACAAGACTTCTTTAAAGTGTTGAAGATCAAAGATGTCAGTTTGAGGACTAAGGTGTCCCTGCTAAAGCCATGGTATTTTCAATCACCTCATCTGCATGTGAAAGTTGAACAATGAAAAAGGAAGACCAGAGAAGAATCGATGTATTTGAATTATGAAGCTGGTGAAGAATATTAAAAGTACCATGGACTTCCAGAAGATCAAATAAATCTGCCTTGGATAAAGTACAGCTAGAATGCTCCCTAGAAGCGAGGATGGAGACTTGGTCTCTTGTTTTTTGGACATGTTATCAGGAGGGATCAATCCTTGGTAAAGGGGAAAGTCAATGAAAGACCCCTAACAAGATGGACTGGCACAATGGCAGCAACAATGAACTCAAACATAACAATTGTGAAGATGGTGCAGAACTGGACAGTGTTTCCTTCAGTTTCATATGGGGTTGCTATAAGTCTTCACTGACTTATGGGCACCTTTAACAACACCAATTTTCATGATAATCCCATGAGTTATATTGTGTTATCCCCACTTTGCTGGTCCAGGCCACAACATTGTACATAGGGAATCAAACCTCAGATGTTTGCCTCCAAGATCTCTTTACTTAACTGAGATACCATCTGTATTTCATATAATCCCTTTGCCCCTCAATTTACAAATTTTAAATGTAATTACTGCATAAAAGGGCCTGTTGCTGTTGTTGATCAAGAGCCATTGAGTTGGTTTGGACTCATAGCAACCCTTTATAGGGCTGGTGGGTTTGAATGACTGACCTTGCTGTTAGCAGTCCAGTGCTTATCCTACAGTGACACACCAGGACTCCTAAAAAGGACATTGTCAGCCTAAATAATAATAATAGTTTCTATTTTTTTAGATCCCACCACAACCTGGCACTCGTCTATAAACTGTTATTACTATTATTTCAGGTACTTCAATGTAATATTCCTAACCAACTCTGAAGAATCCTTGGGGGTGTGTGACAGTTAAGCACTCCACTAAAAGAATAATTGGTGGTTTGAATCCACTCAGCAGCTCCATGGGAGAAAGACCTAGTGATCTGCTTTCATAAAGATTACATCCAAGAAAACTCAATGGGGCAACTCTAACATGTTACATGGGGTTACTGTGAATAGGAATCATTTTAACAGCATCCAACCACAACCAATCCTAGGCATTCCACCCACCCACCCCTCTGCCCCCTGTTTCACAGATGAAAGGACTGACACTCAGAGGAGTTAAGTAACATGCCCAAGATCACACAGAAAAGCTGGGAATAGAATACAAATCTGTCTGATTCCAGACCCTACGTACGTGATCGCTAAACCCACAGCCTGTCCCCAAGTGGGGTTCCAACCAGTCAGTTGCCACATTATGTCGATTCTGACTCCAGAGATCCCATGGGTGTCAGTGTAAAACTGTGATCCATAGAGTTTTAAAGGCTGTGACCTTTTGGAAACATATTGCCAGGTCTTTTTTCTAAGGCATTTCTTGGTGGGTTTGGACCACTAGTCTTTCCATTAGTAGTCTAGCACTTAACTATAGGAGAGGCTCAGTACATACTAATTCCATTTCATGCACTGTTCCCCTGCATGGCTTCTTCTGCCCAGCCAGGGTCTCCCTTGCTTTGAGGCTCATCTGTTCTCAGAAACCTTTCCTGAAGTTTCTGACCCTCATGAGTTCTCACTTCTCTGAGTTCCCAGGACTTCCACAGACAATCTCCTCCTGTCAGGGTGAACTGGGTCTCCATCATTAGAGATGCAGACAGGGGATTGGGGGCTCACTCAGTACTTACCCATCTGCCCTTGGTCCCATCTGCTGACAGAAAGGACTCTGGCCATAGCAGCAAGAAGCCATTGTGATTCACCTGCAAATCTGAGTGATCCACAGATCCTCATGAGTATCAAAATACGTCCTGGACATTTTTGCCAGCACTGATATTAGGTCTCTACCTTTAATTTTAAATTCTGTGCTCAGTTTCTTGTGGAAAAAGCTGTATCCATCCAGGGTATGGTGGAATACGTTTTTTCCTCACCAATGGGAACATAAATTGTACAGCCTTCTTGTACAGCAAGTCAGCCATAAGTAGCACAAATGCTTTTTGTTTGTTGGAGTTCACATGTTTTTCACCTACTTCTCGAAGTCTTCCCCAAAGAAAACATTAGAGGTTCCAATCAAGATTTTTCAAAGATGCTCATTAAAACTTGTGAGAAAACTGAAACAGCCTAAATGAAATTAGGTGCTGAATTAGCTAAGGAATGGTATCCTTGTGGGCGAAATATTGCGCCTTATGGATTAGAAAAATGATGGATCTTTTATATAGCATTGAATATTATACCTGTTGTTGTTGTTGTTGTTAGGTGCCATCGAGTCGGTGCCGACTCATAGAGACCTTATGCATAGCAGGACAAAACACTGCCTGATCCTAGGCCAACCTCACTATGGTTGCCATGCTTGAGTCCATCGATGCTGCCACTTGGCCAACCCATCTCGTTGGGGTTCTTCCTCTTTTTCTCTGACCCTCCACCTTACCAAACATGATATCCTTCTCCAGCAACTGGTCCCTTCTGACAATATGTCTGAAGTATGAGAGACGAAGTTTGGCCATCTTGGCCTCCAAGGAGCACTCTGGCTACACTTCTTCCAACACAGATCTGTTGGTTCTATGGGCAGCCCATGGCACTTTCAATATTCTCCTCCAACACCATAACTCAAAAGCATCAATTCTTCTATGGTCTTCCTTATTCACTGTCCAACTTTCACATGCATATTATATCTAGTATATTTTTTTAAAAAAAGTTAATTCTGACCAAAAAAAATCACTAGCATGGGGAAATGTGGATGCTACAATATTTAAAGAAAAAAAAAAAATCAAGCTACGAAATTATACATAAACATGTTCCCAATTTGGATTGTATGCATATATGAAAGAGAGCAAGCAATGCCACAATTTTGAGAAACATTTAAAAAAAAAAAAAAAAAGATTTTCTTTTGGGTAGCAAGACAAGAATTTCTTTTATTTGCTGAGTTGTCTGCAATGATTAGGAGAACATGGGTGGCACAGATGGTTAAGTGTTTGAATATTCACTGAAAGTTTGGCAGTTCAAATCCATCCAAAGGTTCCTCAGAAGTAAAGTCCTGGCAATTTGTTTCCAAAAGGTTGTTGTTGTTGTTGTTAGGTGCTGTCGAGTCTTAATAATTCTATGGTGTGCAGTGCAACTCCATAATACCTGAGGTTGCCATGTGTTTGGGGTTGCTGAATGGTATCAGGTTTGGTGTTTTTGGTTTTACAATGACTAAAGGTACTTTTGTAACTGGGAGTGAAATGGGGCTTGGTAGGTGGGGGACCTCTCTGCCCAATGAGACCCTGGATATGTCCCTTGAACCACCTGCATGTATCCATAAGCCTATACCAAATGATAAGCTCCTCAGGGCTCCACCCCAGCCCATTCAGAGCCCTCATATTTACCAGTTCCCTTAGCCATGTGGGACTGAGACTGGGCAAATGTCAGTGCATTCAAAAGTCAATGAGTGGTCACAGTGAATGGGCAATTTTCTGGCGCACCTCTCTGTACCATGTGAGCAATTCATAACCTGGGACTATTTCCAAGAAAGGCTCATCTGCTCTGAGCACCAGCTGGCTCTGGCACCGGCACACCTCTTACCTTGTTTCCAGACTTTTCTCAACAAAAGCAAGGAGAAATCATGAGCAAGTCCATTCACCCTGACCTGGGAACTCTCCCTCTGCAGAACGGCATTGCCAACTATGTCTTGGGGACTGGTACATTAGGGACGTTCAGCATAGAGGATACAAGGGATTGTGGGCAGGAGCAAATGGATTTTCCACAGTGAGGTCACAGAAAGAGAAATCCCACCAAGGCTGACAAAATGAAAAGTCTAACCCATTACCTTGGCCCCTTGTCACCCAGTGCAACAACACGGCTTATATAAGCACTGCCTGTCTTCCCATCTGCCGGGTCGCTATAAAAATTTAAAGAAAATACCAAACACACACAGTACCAACATTATCATCATCACTCACTCACTCATGGAAACAAGAAATTCAACTAAATGAACTCTCTAGTGAGAATTGCATGTTAATGAGTGCATATCCATTTCTAGATCCTCCTTCCCTCCAGAAAACAACAGACTTTTTTGGAACTAGTTGGTGCTCTCTCATCCAGAGCTTTAACTGCAGAATTTCCTCTCTACTGATTCTCTTCTGGATTCATCCCTTAAGACAAAGACCTCTTCTGATCACAAAGTCCTAGAAGGAGTAAAGGAACTGGACAGCTGGATTTGCATTGCAGCTACATCACTGGTTACCTCAGTTTCATTGACTATAAAATGGATATTAGAAATTTAACTAAAATTAAAATTAATTTTGAAGATTAATCAGCATGCTAGTTCATCACCAGGGTCAAGTGAGATATCAGTATAAACTCTGCCTGGTCCACAGTGGATTCTCAGATGAATTTATCTCCTGCCATGTTTTCTTTTGTTCTTAGGATTCAGCTATAAACTTGGCTTGGTCACTTTTTCAAAAGTCTTAATTCTCTCAAGCTCCCTTTTCTATAATTCACCAATGCACAATAAACTCAGATTTTTCGGAAAAAATATTCTATCACTCATTTCATGAAACCAAAATTAAACCTAGAGGCCTTTTATTAAGCTCATTAACTAAAACTGGAGTTCTTTAATAGCCATTAAAATAATTTAAAATCCTTTTGAGAAATAATAGATATTTAATATAAAGAAGTTCTTCTGTAAACAATAATAATAAGATCTTTGATTCTATTGGACTTGTTGTTGTTGTTGTGTGCCATCAAATCAGTTTCAACTCATACCTGTATAGGGTTTCCGAGGAACGGCTGGTGGGTTTGAAGTGCCAACACTATAGGATAAGTCCATACCATGACGCCACTGTTGTGACAGACAGATCTTGAAATAGAAATATTTGACTTATGAGTGGCTACCATAGCAGGGAGTTGCCTGGGCGGCATAAACATTTGAAATCCACCCACAGGTGCTTCAGAAGAAAGGTCTGGCTATCTACTACCAAAATGTCACAGCCATTGAATACCCTACGGAGTGTTGTTCTCCTCTGACACTCATAGGTCGCCAAGAGTCAGGATTGACTCGACAGTAACTGATCTGAAGGGAAGAGAACTGACAGACCCTAGTAACTTTGCTATTCAAACTCCCTGTAAATCAAAACCCCAAGGCATCTGCTCTTGAAACAAGGAATACTGTAGATGGAAGAACATCCAGATATTGTGATGTACAACTTCTCCACTATTCAGATGAGAAGACTGAGGCCCAGAGACAGGAAGATACTTGCCCAAGGTTATGTAGGTGTTAGCTGAGTCTGGATGTCATTCCCTCTCTTACAGGGGTGTTGCCTCTCAGCTCTAACCAGGGAGGTGGTTATTGTTGTTAAGTGCCATCAAGTAGGTTCCGACCCATAGAGACCCTGTATAGGGCTTCCGAGGTGAGC
The DNA here is from genome assembly GCF_000296735.1 of Chrysochloris asiatica. Lineage (NCBI taxonomy): Eukaryota > Metazoa > Chordata > Mammalia > Afrosoricida > Chrysochloridae > Chrysochloris > Chrysochloris asiatica. Next base: position 10,097,714 of record NW_006408601.1, on the reverse strand, counting down.
TTGAACCACTGATTTTGCAGTTCAAATCGACTTTGAAGTCCAGTGCATTAACTCACAACGTCACATGAGAATATTCCCCTATATCCACGGCCACTTCCTTCCTACCCCCTCACCTCTAAAGCTTTTTAACCGGAAAGTCAGCAGCCAAAATTCATAGGTGATCACTCCCAAAATCAGGGCCTTCATTGTTTTTCAGGTTCCCATCCCCTCACACTATCGAGAGAGAGAGTTCGGCACACTATCAAGAGAGCTCGGGCGCAGGGAGAAGGACATTACTGTAAAGCAGGGATGGCATTTTTTTAACAAACAATCCCATTAGAGTGTAGCCTGCAGTCAGCTCGTGATGGAAATGGGCGCTGTGGGCTGTTCTGGCCCAACACTAATCAGGGTCTGCCCATGATCCTGAGGGACCCGGATTACTATCGTATGAAATGGCAAAATGTCTCCATTATCCCTTAAATCTTTTTGCTGGATTCAGGGGTTTTCACACAGGGGTAGAACATTTCTTGCCTATTGGCTTCTTTTCTCCAGGTTAATCCGAATCAGTTCAGCTTGTGGGCGGTCTCTCTAGGCTCAGCACCAGCCGGAGTTATCAGCTCACTTTCCAGGAGTTGGAAACATCTGCCTGCCCAGGGGCACATTGATACCTCCTGACTTCACCGTCAGGTGGGGCCCCAGTTTGGCTTCTAGTTACCCCCAAAGTCTCAACTCTAACCAGTACCCCTTCCATACAAGCCATACTCCTTACAGTTCCCCAGATGTTCCCTCTTGCTTCCAGAACCTTGTGTGTGTGTGTGTGTGTGTGTATACATACATATACATACACACACACACACATATGTTCTACCTGCATAGATGGCCCTTCTTTCTGACACTCCCTTCCCACATAAAATCTCATTAGTTCTACTTGTTTTTCCAGACTCAACTCTTCCAGGAAACCTGATACCTCACTTCTCCCAAGGGAGTTGAATAAGCGTGAGGATCTATCATGGCATTTACCATTGTAACCGAGGGACCAGGCCCTGGAGATGGACAACATGCTTGGTCAGAGGGTCAGAGAAAGAAGAAGACCTTCAATAAGAGGGACTGGCACAGTGGCTGCAGCAATGGGCTCAAATCTAACTATTGTGAGGATGGTACAAGACCGGGCAGTATTTGGTTCGGTTATACATGCGGTCACTCTGAGGCAGAACTGACTGGAACCAATTTTAGTAATAATTGTGGTAAGGGTTGTGGTGGCTCCATGGTAGTAGAATCCTCCCCTTTTATATGGAAGAGCCTGGTGTGGCGCTGCAGGATAATCACTGGACCATAAGGTCGGTTTGAACTGCAAGGTCAGTAGTTCAAACCCACCAGCTACTCCTCGGAAACACTAGACAGGGTCACTATGAGTCGGAACCGACTCAACAGCACTTAACAACAACAACAACAACAATATGGGAGAGGCAGGTTCAGTTTACACACAGCCATCACTTACCTGTCAGTAGAAGCTTTCGTGTTGCTAGGATGCTGAGCAGGTTTCTGCAGAGCTTATAGACCAAGACAGCGAGGAAGAAAGGCCTGGTGATCTACTTCCAAAAATTAGCCAATGAGAACCTTATTGATCTCAAAAGTACAATCTGTAAACAATCAAAGGGATGGGTAGTATTTCATTCCATTAAAGATGGGATTGTCATGGTCATGGTTGACTTTACAGAAGTTGACAAAAAACAGTAATTGTCCATTTCTGAGTCGTACCTACTAAATAGGAAAAGAACCAATAATTTGAAGGTTTATACCTACTATATCTGCTCTGTGTCCATTCTGAAGTGCTGCATGGAAAGAGATGCTAAAGCCACATACTGAGCTCAGTGTGAAATGATATAGCAATTAGCCATACCTGCCCATTAGTTGTACCTGCCACAGGCCTGGGAGTAGAGAGTGGAGGCAGGTATGCCAATTTAGAAACAGATTGTGAGCTACCTAAGGGCTAAGGCAGCGCCATATTCATCTTTGTAGCTTTTGTCCAAGGTTCCACCCATAGAAACAACAGTCAGGAACTCAAGAGATGTATTGCATTGGGCAAATCTGCTGCAAAAGACCTCTTTAAAATCTTAAAAGCAAAGACTATCACTTTGGGGATTAAGGTGTGCCTGACTCAGGCTATGCTATTTACAACCGCCACATACACATGAGAAAACTGAACAATGAATAAGGAAGACTGAAGAACTGATGCATTTGAATTATGGTGTTGGTGAAGAGTATTGAAAATACCCATGGACTGCCAGAAGAACAAACAAATCTCTCTTGGAAGAAGTACAGCCAGGCTGCTCCTTAGAAGTGATGATGGCGAGACTTTGTTGCAGGTACTTTGGATATGTTATTAGGAGGGATTAGTTCCTGAAGAAGGACATTGTGCTTGATAAAATAGAGGATTAGTAAAAAAAAGAATCAACAAGATGTGTTGACACAGTGGCTGCAATAATGAGCTCAGACCTAGTGACGATTGTGAGGCTGGCACAGGGCCAAGCAGAGATGCATTATGCTATACAGACGGTAACTGTGGGAGTCCTGGCATAGCACTGTAGGATAAACGCTTGACTGCAATGTCAGCTTGAACTGCAAGGTCTGTGGTTCAAATCCACCAGCTGCTCCTCAGAAACCCTATATTGGGCCACTAGCTCTGGTAGCGTAGTGGTTACGAATCGGGCTGCGAGCCTTAAGGTCAGCGGTTCGAAACTACCAGCTGCTCCGCGGGAGAAAGATGAGGCTTTCTACTCCCGTAAAGATTTACACCCTCGGAAACCCTGTACAGGGTCGCTATGGGTCGGAACCGACTCGACGGCACTTAATAACAACAACAACATGAGTCAGAACTAACCCCACTCAACAACAACAGCAAATGATAGCTGTGAGTTGGAACCAACTAAATAGCACCTAACCAAAACAACAAGCTTTGGTACACACAGCAGAATACCTGAAACAAGATAAATGCTCAATATTTGTAAATGAATAACTAATGATATCTACGACTCACAGAATGAGCTCTGATGATACAACGGTTAAGCACTTGGCTGCTAACTGAAAAATTGCTGGTTTGAACTCAGCACATCTCCATGGGAGAAAAATGTAGCAATCTACTTCTCTGAAGATTTTCAGCCTCAGAAATCCCGTGGGGCTGCTCTATTTTGTTCTATAGTGTCGCTACAAACTGAAATCAAGAGTAATGGGTTTTGGTTTTAGTTTCAGACTTAGAGGTAGTCTACCAAATACCATGCAATATGCTAACTGCTTTATATAAACCATAAAACTCCTCTGAGGTAGTTTTAGTCCCATTTTGTTAGTTGCCATCAAGTTGTCTCTCGTTCATGGGATCTCAAGTAAACAGAACAAAGTGCTGCTCAGTCCTCTTCTATCTTCACAATTGTTCGGAGGCTCAAGTGTTACAGGTGCTATACATTTCCAGTACCTTCCAAATAGGGAGCTAATCTTCCAAGATTATACTGTACAATGTTCTATTGTGATCCATAGGGTTTTACTGACTCATTTTTTTTAAAAGTCGATTACCTAGGACTTTCTTGTTTGTCTTAGTTTGGAAATGCTGATGAAACTTTTCCATCATAGGTGATCTAGTTGGTATTTGAAATACTAGTGGCACAGCTTCCTGGATCATAGCAACAGGCAAACCACCACAGTACAACCAACTGACAGATGGATGGTGGAATCCTGTGTGAAAGTTGACAGACCAAGACCTGGAGGATGTTGGGTAAATAACTTAGGATCACACAGTGATGAACTTGTGATTTGAACCTAGTTCTAGCTAACTCCATAGCTACTACTCTCCAACTTAGCTACCTTTAGAAGAAAATAAATATCTTCTGAATGCTGTACTCACTGTCTTGTTCCTGTTAAGTGTCATCAAGTCGGAAACCTTATATAGGGTTTCTGAAAAGCAGCTGATGAGTTCGAATCACTGACCTAGCCATTCAAACCAACCCTGTAGTACTTATCCTACAGCAGCACACCAGGACTACCCTCAGTGTCTAGAAAGTGCCAAACGTTGGCTTCACGCAAGGCTCCTTTGGAAACAAAGTTGACAGAAAGAGCAAATAGGGGGACTTTCTCCTGACCTGAAACCAAGCCAGGATGAGTTGACAAAAGGAGGAGAATGCAGGAATCAAGAGCCTTGCAAAAGCTGATGAAAGACTGACGGAGACTAAGGATGCTGCCTGGCTTCTCACCGAGCTTGTGCTACTCAAATGTGGAACAACCAAGTCACTTTGGGTGTTAGGCCTTCATCTAAACCATAAAGGTCTTGGGCTTGCAAATTCCGTTTCTTCCATCTCAGTCTATATGTAACTTGGAGAGAAACACACACACAAAATATCCAGAGAAAAATTTTCTGCCAGATTTACTCACTGAAGACAGATTATCTTCAAAACCACAGCAAGCATAGCAGAGTTTACAGTTTGGGGTAAGACAAACTGGATCTGGATCCTAGCTCCTTATTGTAGCTGTGGACCTTGGGTGAGTCACTTGACCTCTCTGAATCTCAGCTTCCTTCCCTATGAAATGAGGATAATTAGGCCAGTGGTTTTCACATGTGGTCTGGTACCAGCACCATCAGTATCACCTTGTTGTTGTTATGTGCCGTGGAGTCGGTTCCAACTCATAGTGACCCTGTACCGGGTTTCCAAGGCTGTAAATCTTTACAGGAGCAGAAAGCCTCATCTTTCTCCCACAGAACAGCTGGTAGCTTTGAACTGCTGACTCTGAGTTTCGCAGCCCGATTTGTAACCACTAAGCTACCAGAGGAGTCCTGGTGTGGCGCTGTGGGTTAATGCGCCATATTGCAAAGCCATTTGAACTGCAAGGTTGGCGGTTCAAGCTCACTAGCTGCTCCTTGGAAACTCTATACAGGGTTGCTATGGGTCAGAATCGACTTGACAGCACTTAACAACAACAACAACGCTACCAGAGCTCCTTATCAGCTAGAAGCTTGCAAATGCTGGGACCCCCACGGAGCCCTGGTGGTGCTGTGGGTTAGGCATTGGGTTGCTAAACACAAGGTTGGCGATTCAAACCAACCAGAAAGAAAAAGCTGTCAGCCCCTGTACGGACGTACAGTCTTGGAAATTCTACATAGGGTTTCTGTTGCTGCTGTTGTTAGGTGCCATCGAGTTGGTGCCGACTTATAGCAACTCTATACACAACAGAGCAAAATACTGCCCAGTCCTGGGCCAACCAAACAATCATTGCTATGCCTGAGCCCATCACTGCCGACACTGTGCCAATCTGTCTTGTTGGGGGGGTCTTCCTCTTTTTCTCTGACTCTCCACTTTACCAAACATGACATCCTTCTCCAGGGACTGGTCTCTCCTGATATGTCTGAAGTATGAGAGATGAAGTCTGACTATCCTGGCTTCCGGGGAGCACTCTGGCTGTACTTCTTCCAACACAGATCTGTTTATTCTTTTGGTAGTCCATGGTACTTCTAACATTCTCCTCCAATACCATAACTCAAATGCATCAATTCTTCTATGGTCTTCCTTATTCACTGTCCAACTTTCACATGCATGAGGTCTTTGAAAAACACCATAGCTTGGGTCAGACACACCTTAGTCCTCAAACTGACATCTTTGTTCTTGAACACTTTAAAGAGGTCTCATGCAGCAGATTTGGCTAATGCAATATGCCGTTTGATTTCTTGACTGCTGCTTCCATAAGTGTTGATGGTTAATTTGAGCAAAATGAAGTCTTAGACAACTTCCATATTTTTTCCATTTATGTGGATGTTGTTCATTGGTCCATTGGTGAGAGTTTTTGTTTTCTTTACTTTGAGATGCAATTCATACTGAAGGCTGTAGTCTTTGATCTTCATCAGTAAGTATTTTAAGTCCTCTTAAAATGCTATGAGTAGGTATCAACTCGATGGCAGTGGATGGGTATGAATCAGCATTGACCAGATGGCAGTAGAGTGGGTACCCCAGACCTACTGAATCAGAAACTCTGAGGATGGGAATGTAGCAAGCTTTTATTTAGCAAGCCTGCCAGGTGCTTTAGGAGTCCTTGGTTGATGCAGTTACCCTCTCAACTACTAGCCAAAAGTAGTGAGTTCAAACCCATCCAGAGGTACCTCCTAAAACAGGCCTGACAATTTGTCTCTGAAAAGTCACAGCCTTAAGACCCCTATGAAACAGTTCTACTTTTTACACATGGGTTTGTCATGTGTCAGGATCCCCTCATTGGCAATTAACTAGGAGTCTGCTGAGATTCAGAGAAGCAAAGTAACTCAACAACCAGTTGAGGTATGTACAGAAAATTTGAGAACTATTGATTTAGGTCAATGGTTTTCAAACTTTGCCCCAACAACCCACAGTAAGAAGCACATTTTACCTAACATAGTATACAAACACCTGTAGATATGTGTATGCTATTGTTGTTAAATACTGCCAAGTTGGTTCCCACTCACAGCGACCCTATATAGGATTTTCAAGGAGCATCTGGTGGGTTTGAAATACTGACCTTGCAGTTAGCAGTTAAGTGCTTATTCTGCAGCACCACACCAGAACTTCATATAGGTATGTATGGATACACTCATAACTGGGCCACAAGTGTCAGGAAACATTTTTCCTCTTACTATTTGCAATGTATGCTGATATTTGCTATTCCGTTCTGTCTCATTCCATTTCATCCTGCTTCATTTTTTAAATGCAGGTTTCAAATCATTGAATGGATTTCATGACCCATTCATTAATGAATCACAACCTACAGTTTGAAAAGCAACAGTCGTCTAAGCGACACTTCCATGCTGACCTGACCTAAGGAGATGTGTGTAAAGCGCCCAGCTCACTGCCTGTTGCATAGTAAACTCTCAGTTAATTGAAAGCATCATCATCATTACCATTATTAACACATTCTTTCACTCAGCCAGTAGAAACTCATTATTTCAAGTGAAATACGACTCGTGTTAATATCTAAAACCACATAAACATGAGCAAGACTTAAACTTCTATTTTCTCATGTGCTTGTACATAAACGCAAGTTCATCTTTTCCTAGCAAATCCCTTTGAAAGTTATAATTACTCTGAGTCTTAGGAATAAAATAATCATAGCATTAGAAAATCTCCATGGAGGGGTGTTGGCAATGATCCAGTGAGGGAGGGAGAGGCAGGGCTGGAGATGGTCATTCCACGTGGGTTAGGAAGAGGATGTTCTGGTGTGCCGAACTCTGATGGAGAAATTTCAACTTTCCCTGTGGCATTTTCTCAGCACCAACTGCCAACAAAACCGATCTCAGATAAGGGGACCAGATGGCCACAAAGGAGCCAAATGGGAGGGTGCTGGGTACAAATTACAACCAAGGAACCTGAACTCTGCAATGCTGTTCATACCCTCCTGGAAAATCAGACTGGAATTTAATGTAAGGACCTGAAATTATGAATGTCATCAGAAGTATGCAGTCTGAGCTCTCTTAATGCATGTGGAAGGATATGAGGGAACCTCTAACCCAGGACTGCCGGTCAAGGTGTTCACTAACCAGTAAGTTCATTCTTGATTCATTCCCCCTCCTCTGGTGGCTGGTGGTTATGTGCCATGAGGTCAGTTCTGACTCATAGCGACCCTGTACAAGGTTTCTGAGGCTGTAAATCTTTACAGGAGCAGAATGCTTCATCTTTCTCCCGTGGAACAGCTGGTAGTTTTGAACTGCTGACCTTGAGGTTGGTTCGCAGCCAGATTTGTAACCTCTATGCTACCAAAGCTCCTTCCCCTTCCTCTAGCTCAACACAAACACAAATTTTTTAAATGATTATTTCTAATAATTGTTGTTGTTAAGTGCCATTGAGTTGGTTCCGACTCATAGCAACTCTGTATAAAGTTTCTGAGGAGCGGATGGTGGATTTGAACCACTTTGTGATTAGTAACCCAGTGTTTATCTTACAACACCAGGACTCCTTCTAATAACTACTTCATAGGAATTGAATTATGTGGTGCTGCGGGTTAATGCACTAGACCTCAAGATCAGTTTGAACCACAAGGTCAGTGATTCAAACTCACCAGCCACTTCTTGGAAACCCTATACAGAGTTGCTATGAGTCAGAACTGACTCGACAACACTTAACAACAGCAACAATAAATGTGTGTTAGAAACTCATATCTGGAAATGTGATCCTGTTTGGAAGTAGGCTTTCTTTGTTGTGTTAATGGTACCATACCTGTGTGGTGTAGTTGTTGTTGTTAAGTACCACTGTGGAGTTGGTTCCTACCCAAAGCAACTCTTTCAGAGGAGCCAAGTGTCCTCAATCTCGTAGCAGCTTAAACACAGAGGGATTTTCCTGATCCGTAAAATGGTGCTGACCATGGTCTACCCTGCAGGGCCATTGTAAGGATGAGATGAGTGAATAAAGTTAAAGCACCAGACAGTGCCTGATACAGTCAGGGCAGTGTAAACCTCGTTGTTGTTACCACTGTTCATCTGCAGGGGAATCCCTGGGCAGGCTCCTGGGGCTTTATGGTATTTCACAGGAATGTGGGGATAGGTGAATCTTCCAGTGCATAGTACAGGGTCCCCTCACCTGATGCTTCTCTCCACCTAGAGCAGACATCTCTGAGAGCAGCAGCAGCTGGCTCATCACCTTTGCACCCTTAGGTCCCAGCATAGGCACTGCTTACCTTCAGCTGCAGTGCGGTTGCCCCTGAGCTGATCCCATGAAAGGAGACCAGGTGCATGGACTATTTCCTCTTGTACACATGTTTCAGGGCCAGGACATTCCTTGGACCACAGCCAGCAGCTCCAGGCCCAGAGACCCCTGTAAGTCCTCTTCTGTCCAAGAGCCTACTACCTCCCAGATGCACCCATCTGTCTGGGCTTGAAGACTTGGTGGCAGCAGAATACCTGGTCTACAGGTGACCAGCCCACTGCCAAAGCTTCAGTGGGCTGAGGGGCCAAATGGAGATTCTGACGCCAGAAAAGCAGCAGGGAGTGGGAGCACCCGAAGCCTTCTTTGGCTCCTTGGACACCTGCAGACCATTCTATGCCCAGCAACCCCGACTTTGAGTTCATTCTTTGCAATTTTCCATAATCATTTCTCAGGGATAAAATCTGCCTTTGTAACTGGCCTATCAGATCCTTCAGGGCAGAGATGTCATCATCCTCATATTTGCTCCCCCTCTGCCCACTATGGAGGGGCCCTACGACTTGTTATAAAGTCAGTCCTCTTTCTTCACTGGGCTTGTGACACCCTAGGCTAGTTCTAGTATCTCCAACAGGGATGACTGGCCTTCCTGCCTCCTCTTCCCTCCCATCCCTGCAATTCATCCTTCATGTGGCAGCCAAGTGACCTTTTAAAAGTGCAAAGCAGAGGGAATCATTCCCTGCTTAAATTTCTCTTAACAGCTTCCTGTCTTAAAAAAAAAAAAAAGTGAAATCTAAACTCTTTGCCACGATCACGAGGTCCTCCATGGCCAGGCTCTGCCCCAGTCACACTGATTCTCTTCTCTCCCTCCAGCTCACCAGCCTCTCTCTGCTTTGCAGCATTTGTATTGACTGTTCCCTCTGCCTGGCTCAGTGGCTACATCTTTTTGCTCTCATGTCACTTTCCTAGAGCTGGGTTTCCTGGCCATCCGATCGGAAATAGCCTCAATCATCTATCATGCCATTCTTTTTCTTTTCTTTTTTTTAAAGTTTTTATTATGAATTGAGAGTTAGTTTACATGGGAGAACAATGGTTTTACAATCATTGTTTCATTGCAATGCTTACAATCTCCTTACATCATTATTCAACAGAATTTGCTTGTATTCCCTCTGTTGTTTTGTTTGTTTGGTTGTTTTTTGGGGGGGCAGTATGTACACAAAAACACTCAGGGATATATAATCATTTAAACAACCAAAGGGCACATTCTGCAAGACTGCCTCTTGGCCACCAGCACACAGGCTTTCTCTTTTCATGAGTCTAGAGTCCTCAGCTGCTCCCTCTTTCCATGTCCCCATCTCTGCCTCCATCTCTGGTGTTGCTGCTTCTCTGGACAGAATCCCACATTTCACTTGTGATCTTTTCCTTTGATGGTCCTAGGGTCCTCTGTTTCTCAACAGTAAGATTAACTGCTCCCCTCTTTTTGTTACAAAGCTTCTACCTTTACAGTTGTGACAGTGGCAATTAGTCATTATAATACTGAATCATAAGAATCTTATCCCCATCTCTTTTCACCAGACCCATCTAGAAAAGATGAATGCTATTCAGTGGGGAGTCTACCATCCCCTGTACACTCTGAAACTAAACTCCTTGAAAACTTGTAAGCCAGTCACTTCATGCCTCTATAACCCCTGCCTCCTGTTTTAGGTAGCCAAAGTCTAAGTTGCATGTCCCTATCAATCCTGTATAAGGAGCTCTGGTAGCGTAGTGGTTACGAATCGGGCTGCGAACCACAAGGTCAGCAGTTCGAAACTACCAGCCACTCCGCGGGAGAAAGATGAGGCTTTCTGCTCCCGTAAAGATTTACAGCCTTGGAAACCCTGTACAGGGTCGCTATGGGTCGGAACTGACTCGACAGCACTTAACAACAACAACATCAATCCTATATACAGATGGGATAGGATTGATCCTTGATATGAAGACTCCTTCCCTCTCAGTTGGTATTTTGAGCTACTACATCCATAAGTATAGGTCAAGTTCATCAAATTGTAGCAATTTAGACTTATTTCCTTTATCCAAAAAAACAAAACAAAACAAAACAACCTTTTTTTTTTTTTGTAAATCTTCCTCTAGTCGAGTTCTGATCATCAAGCCATCGAAACTAGGTCAAATGGGTACTATCTGCAAGTTTGGCATTCTTGTGCGTCTCCCCTCACTTCATAGCAGCTGGATGCTTCACTCTCAGCTCTAGCCCTCTGTGGCTATGTTATTGTACATGGGCCCAGGAAGCCCCAGGTCTCACCACACTTTGGACCAACCAGCCCTTCCTCCTCTCTCTCTCATCTCCAGGTCAGAGGGAGTCTATGAAATGTGGTTGAACTGAGCACATTTCTTCACTGCTGCCTTTCCCCCTCTTCCACTCACCAGGAGATCAACGGGGTCACCAGCAAGCTTATGTGCCTGCTCATGTGTTCCCTTTGAGTTTCAGTCTTGGAGAGGGCCCGGTCCTGAAGGGATTTGATTGTTTGCCTGGATGGCTCCCTGGTGAACGCTTTGTTTGTTCTTGTACTAGCCAATCAGACTGCCATTTTTGTTTTGGATTTTTCCTGCTGGTCTTTCTTTCAACAAGTATCATCTGTTCCTCTAGCTATTCCAGGCTGGTCTGCTTATCCTCTCAAGTGGGAATGTCCCACCGCAGAAGGTTCTAGATGGGGTTCAGGATTCCACCTAAGGTCCTATACACTGCAAAGGCTCTGCAGGACGCCTATTTCACTGGGCAAGTTCTAGAACCCCTTTTAGGTATTCCAATCAGTTATAGGCTGAAGATGGGTTTACAAGCTTCTTATAATCATGTTTCCCAACATTCATTTCTATCCCTCTCAAGTGTCTATTTTACAGTAGTACGTAAGGGTAACCAATATTCATAAGACAAACATCTTAACATTATTCCCCCTCTTTTACCCATTCAGATTATGCCTCAATCCCTATACCACAGAGCCCTATTGTTGTAAGATTGAGCATACATCACTATTTATCTCTGTTTCATTTAGCCCTTGCAAACCTGCCTCAGTGTTCCCCTCTCTACCTTGTTCTTTCATCCCTCCCCCTTCTTGTGTGGTGCCCTCCCCAACACCCAAACTATAACGTGTCTATCCACTACCCTGTGCTCTACCATCCTTTCCCTAACCCCGACATCATTCTATTTAATTGTTCCCAAAACACTTATCATTGTTGGTGTTGTGTGACATCTAGTCGATTCTTACTTGTAGCAATCCTACAGGACAGAACAGAACTGATCCATAGGGTTTCCAAGGTGGTAGTGGCACCTTAATGTAGACTAAGCACTGGACCACAAGGTAAAGGTTGGTGGTTCAAACTCACCAGGCACTCCTCGAAAACCTTATACAGGGTCGCTACGAGTTGGAACCAACTCAACAGCATTTAACAACAACAATCTTTAAGGGAGGATATTTCTAGGCTATTTCGCCCACGGAGCCACTGGGTTAGAACCACTGATGTAGTGATCATTACTCCCTGAAATACTGTTGTGTGGTTTTCCTTCTCCTTGTTGTTGTTGTAAAGTGCCGTCAAGTCAGTTCTGACCCATAGAGATCCTGTATAGGGTTTCCAAGGAGCAGCTGGTGAGTTTGAACCACTGACTTTGTGGTTCAAATGACTATGCAGTCCAGTACATTAGCCCACAGTGCCACACCAGTCTCCTTCTTACTTAGATCTTATTTACAGCTTTGCTTCCCCATTAGAATATAAATGCTAAGAAAGTCAAGATATCGTCTATTTCATTTACCCCTCTATTCCCAATCCTTGAACAGGGTCTGGGATTTAGGAGATGCTCAATAAATATTTTTTAATAAATGAAAGGATCTCAAGATGTCATCGGACACTTCCCCTGCCGGGATCTCATTTTGGAGCGTCCTGAAACCATGAAAAGGGAAAGAGCATGCTGGAAGGAGGGACTAAAGGGTTTGGAAGGAGTTACTAATCTACCCCTGTTTACTCCCCTTGAAGGGTATGCACCTGGAAGTGGACAGCCAGGCCCTCCCAGGAAGGCTGTGCCTTGAGGAAAACACAGGGTGGGGTAGAGAGCTTTCTCTCTGAGTCTAAGGGACCAGAGTTCCAACTCCATCTCTGACACTTCAACCTGGAAGTCTTGCCAAGTAATTTATTTGCTCTCCAAGCCTCAGTTATTCCATCTGTAAAGTGGGAATAGCAATACCTATTTTACAGAGTTGTTCCAGACAACAGATGTTGTTAAGTAATGTGGAGTTGGTTCAGACTCATAGTGACCCATAGGGTTTCTGAGGAGTGGCTGGTGGGTTTGAACTGCCAGTTTTGTGGTGGTTAGCAATCCACTGCTTATCATATTATTCATAATCATTATTATTATCCCACACAGATAATTGAGCATTAAGTGAAGCACTGCCTGCAATGCTTCATGGTTGTTGTTGTTGTTGTTAAGTGCCGTCGAGTCGGTTCCGACCCATAGCGACCCTGTACAGGATTTCCGAGGGTGTAAATCTTTACGGGAATAGAAAGCCTCATCTTTCTCCCACGGAGCGGCTGGTAGTTTCGAACCACTGACCTTAAGGTTCGCAGCCCGATTCGTAACCACTACGCTACCAGATGCTTCATGGTACATGGGCTTATTGATGCTGTTAGGTTCTATTGAGTCAGTTCTGACTCTTAGCAACCCTGTACAGGTTTCCAAGGAGTGGCTATTAAATTTAGACCACCGACTCCGCGGTTCAAACTGACCTTGCAGTCTAGTGCATTAATCCACAGCACCAGACCAGGACTCCATGGGCATATAGTATAACTTCTGTTATCTATGTTAAGTGCTGCTGAGTTGTTTCTGACCATTGACCTTGCGGTTCAAACCAACTTTGCAGTCCAGTGTATTAACCCATTGTACCACACCAGGACTCCAAGGTACTCTGGACGGTTGCTTAAGGTTTGAGGATCATAATAGAGAAGCACAAGGTCAGCAGTTCAAACTTACCAACTGCTCCTCGCAAACCCAAAATATGAGTTGGAACTGAATTGGTGGCACTTAACAACAGCAATAACTTCTAAATCAGAGTTTTTCGATTGTTTTTCTGTGCCAGATTTCTGCCTGGTTCTGAGGAGCTGGTGGGAACATTCCAGGATTGCTTAGCTAGTGCCACCATACTTCCCAGGTGCTCAAACCCAGAGCATAAAGGAACAGCTGGGACTGCCTCTGCCTTGGCCACCCTCCCATCCCCCTCCCCTCAGCAGGGCTGGCCCCACCATGAATATGCACACTCAGGCCTCTACCTTCAATAGGTCAAACACCATGGCAACCCAGCAGGCTCCCAAATATCCAGGCCTTTTGAAGCAGTGGGTTCTGGTGCATTGCTCAAGGCTAAAGACCATTCTCAGAGGAATGTTAACCTGCACAGAAATCTACTGCTTTTTCTTAAATAGCAAGAAGGAGAAAGAAAGAAAAAAAAAAGAAGAGAGAGAGAGAGTGTGCGCAAGAAAGGCAGGAGCTAACCTGGTCCTGAAGAGTGAAGGTTCTAGTACCTACATCTGGGGCTCTATGACAATTTTACTTAATCTCTTAGCATGGTTCATCTTCCAAGAATTAGGAAAAATATAAGTGGCTATTCATAGAGATGTTATGATTACATCTATTTTATTCATTCAACGGATGCTCTTTGAGACCCTAGTACCAGTCCCTACCTTATAGAAATTATAGCAGAGTGGGCAACATATACCGATAATAATTTCATCTGTGGTAAACACCATGCATGAAATTTACAGGGTGTACATTGCTGTGATGCTGGAAGCCAGGCCTCCTAAATTTAAATACCAGCAAGACCGCAGCAAGATGGATTGGCAAAGTGGCAGCATCAATGGGCTCAAGCGTGGCAACAATTGTGAGGTTGTCCCAGGATCGGGCAGTGTTTCATTCTGTTGTACATAGGGTCACTATGCGCTGGTCCCAACTTGATGGCACCTAACAACAAGGGTCACCCATGGTGGACAGGTTTCAGTGGCGCTCCCAGACTAAGATAGACTAGGAAGAAGCGCAAGTGGACTACTTCTGGATATCTAGCTTCCAAACTACCCTGGATATGCCCAATCTCCTCTGATCTTGGAAGCTAAGCAGAGTCAGGCCTGGTTAGCACTAGGATGGGAGACCACCTGGGAATACCGGGTGCTGCAGACTTTAAAGGAGTCATGGTGTGGCATCACAGGATAAGCACTTGACCTCAAGGTTGGTTTGAACTGCAAAGTCAGCAGCTCCTTGGAAACCCTATAGAGGGTCGCTACGAGCCGGAACCAACTCAACAGCATTTAACAACAACAACAAACACATTATGAATAGCAGTGGAACATTGTCAGATATAGTGCCAGAAAACAAAAAACATTCAGAATATTATCAGATATGGTGTTGGAAGATAAGCCTCTCAGGTTGGAAGGCATTCAAAATATGACTGGGGAAGAGTCGCCTCCTCAAAGTAGAGCTGACCATGAAGACACCCGCCGATGTTGGCGGAAAGCTTTCAGGACCTTCATTTGCTGATGGGACACAACTCAAAATGAGGAGAAACAGCTGTAAACATCCATTAGTGATCAGAACAAGGAATGTCCATACTTTGGACATGCTATCAGGAGGGAACAGTCCCTGGGGGAAGGGCATCATGCTTGGTAAAGTGAAGGGTCAGAGTAAAAGTGGAAGACCCCCAGTGAGATGGACTGATACAGTGGCAGTAGCAATGGGCACAAGTGTAACAACTTGAGGTTGGGGCAGGACCAGACGGTGTTTCATTCTGTTGTGCATAGGATAGCTATGAGCCGGAAGTGACTCGAGGGCACCTGACAATAATATGATAACATGGAATTCTGGTGTGGCACTGTAGAATAAGCACTTATTTGTAACCTCAAGGTTGAAAATTCAAACCCACCATCCACTCCTCTGCAGTCCTACATAGGGTTGCTATGAGTAAGAACCGGCTCAACGGCACTTAACAACAACAACATGATGGTGTATGGAGTCCTGGTGTGGCACTTTATAAGCACTGGGTTGCTAACCACAGTTCCGCGGGAGCTGTTCCATGGGAGAAAGATGAGGCTTTCTGCTCCCGTAAAGATTTACAGCCTCGGAAACCCTATACAGGGTCGCTATGAGTCAGAACCGACTCCACGGCACATAACAACAACAACAACAATGACTGCGTTGCTAACCACAATGTCAGCGGTTAAAGCCACCAGCTGATCCTTAAAAACCCTATACAGAATTACTATGAGTTGGAACTGACTCAGTGGCACTTAGAAACAACAAAGCTCATAAGGCAGGAAGGGATAGAAAAGACAGATGAAGGGAACAGTATTCATAGGGAGGAAGTGGGAAGAGCACAGTGGCATTGTGAAGATTGCAATCAACATCATGAATCAGAATGTATGTGATCAGTTAAATGGAAAACCAACTTCCTCTGTAAACTTTCACCCAAATCACGATATAAAGTAAAAAAGAAAGGAAGAAACTAAGGTTTTTCCCATCTCATGACCTTTGCATGTACCATACCTTCTGTTTAGAATGTTCCCCCAGCTGTCCTCTGGCTGCCTCCCCATATTAACTGTCACCTCCTCAGAAATGTCATCCTTAGCTATCTGCCTCCCATGTTATTGTCAGTTCAACTGATCTGTTGAGGTATGATCACAGTTCCTGGTCTCCTGCCATCACTATGAGCATCCACAAGCCTACAGCTTCCAAGAGAGAAGGACTGTATCCACATAGCTTACCAACTCAGCACAGTACTGGCAATGGTAGGTCAATAAGGACATGCTGAATCCATGAAAAAGCAAACAAGGCCCCTGCCTTCAGGAATATTACACTCCAGGCCAAAAAAAGAAATTAAAATAAAACAGTACAGTCAAGTTGTTTCTAACTCGTGGTGGCCCCAACTGTTACAGAGTAGAACTGCTCCATAGGGTTGTCTTAGCTGTAATCTTCACATCTATGACAATGTCCTCAAACAGGGAGGACAGCCCTGAACGGGGCGAGGTTTCATTCTGTTGTACATAAAGGCACTGTGAACTGGATTTGATAGCACCTAAAAACAACAAGAGGACTTAAAACATTTACTGATGACGATCAAAGAGCACAACCTTTGGTATGGATTACATCTCAATGTAACGAAAACAAAAATCCTCACCACTGAACCAACAAACAACATTCTCATCAATGGAGAAAAGATTGAAGTTGTCAAGGACTTCATTCTTCTTGGATCAACTATCAAAACTCACAGAAGCAACAGTCAAGAAATCAAACGACGTATTGCATTAGGCAAATCGGCCACACAAGACCTTTTTAAAGTGTTGAAGAGCAAAGATATCAGCTTGAGGACTAAGGTGCGCCTGACCCAAGCCATGGTATTTTCAATAACCTCATGTGCATGTGAAAGCTGGACATTGAATAAGGAAGACCATAGAAGAACTGATGCTTTTGAATTATGGTGTTGGAGGAGAATATTGAAAGTGTCATGGGCTGCCAAAAGAACCAACAGATCTGTGTTGGAAGAAGTACAGCCAGAGTGCTCCTTGGAGGCCAAGATAGCCAAACTTCGTCTCTCATACTTCGGATATATTGTTAGGAGGGACCAGTCGCTGGAGAAGGATATCATGTTTGGTAAGGTGGAGGGGTCAGAGAAAAAGAGGAAGATCCCCAACGAGATGGACTGACCAAGTGGCAGCATCGATGGACTCAAGCGTGGCAACAGTAGTGAAGTTGACCTAGGATTGGGCAGTGTTTCATTCTGCTGTGCATAAAGTCGCTATGAGTCGGTACTGACTCAATGGGACCTAACAACAACAACAACAACTTTGGGTTGGTTTATTCATGGCAGACAAAATGACACCAGACATACCTAAATGTTTTAAATGTGGGTGAATTGGAATGCTAACTGGAATGGGAAAATTTACAAGTCAAATTCATGCTGGAAACTTAATCTCCCTCTTAGAAAACAAGGGCAGCACATGAGGTGAGTAACATTGTGAACAAATCTCTTGAATGACAGAGTCAGTAACAACAGGACCTGACTCAAAGATGGCGTCTGGCTGTGCAGTTTGGAATGTGTTCATTCTCTACAACCCTGACACTCCAGTGTCACCCACTGGGCTCCTGGAAGGGCTCATCGCACTTCTTCTGAGTCTCCCATTCCAGGATGTTGATTCATAATTTTTCTTGTTTTGGATCACTCAAAATGTAAACATTCATGTCTGTTCCAGTTTTGCGTCTACAGCTATGACTGAGCAGGTTTTAGCCAGTTTGAAGCCCTACAGTTATCATTAACAAGCTCCAAGCCTCAGAATGATCATCCTGAAGGAAAAGTTCATTGCTAAATAGGAGTCACACAGAGGCTGTGCCCTCAAAACTTGCCTGTCGTTGTTTAGTGCCATTGAGTCGGTTCCAACCCATAGTGACCCTGTATAGAGTTTCCTGGTGAGCTTGAACTGCCAACCTTGCAGTCCAAACTGACTTTGCAGCCCAGTACATTAACCCACAGTGCCACACCAGGACTGTAAAGCTTGCCTGTTGTTGTTATGTGCCATGGAGTCAGTTCCGACTCATAGCGACCCTGTACAGGGTTTTTGAGGCTGTGGTAGCGTAGTGGTTACAAATCGGGCTGCGAACCTTAAGGTCAGTGGTTCGAAACTACCAGCCGCTCTGTGGGAGAAAGATGAGGCTTTCT
>NW_006408601.1:10029531-10079265 GCF_000296735.1 Chrysochloris asiatica | reverse complement strand
TCCATATAGTAACCGCATAATAAGATAGTGGTTACGACTCGGGCTGCGAACCTTAAGGTCAGCGGTTCGAAACTACCAGCCGCTCCGTGGGAGAAAGATAAGGCTTTCTACTCCCGTAAAGATTTACACCCTCGGAAACCCTGTACAGGGTCGCTATGGGTCGGAACTGACTCGACGGCACTTAACAACAACAAATCTTTACGGGAGCAGAAAGCCTCATCTTTCTCCCGCGTAACAGCTGGTAGTTTCGAACTGCTGACCATGAGGTTCACTCCCTGATTTGTAACCTCTGCGCTACCAGAAAGCTTGCCTAGGACCCAATTTTTCAGCCAGCATTAAGGCAGCTGTTTGCAGCTGGCTTTGGCCCCAACTCTATGGGGCAGGGTGGCCTGCTTTTCCTCTGCAGACATCCACTGGTTCTCACATAATCAAATCAGCCTCCAAGAAGTTGAATTGTAACCTTTTGGAGATACACGCTGATTTCAGCTTCCTCCCCCCCCCCCCCCTCCGGAGTCCTGGTGTAAGTTAATGTGCCAGACTGCAAAGTTATTTGAACTAAAAGGTTGGCAGTTCAAGCTCACCAGCTGCTCCTTGGAAACTCTATACATGGTCGCTATGGGTCAGAATCAACTCGGCAGCACTTAACACCAACAACAACTACGTTCTCTGGGCCCTGCAGTCTGACCCAGTCACCCAGCTCCTCAACTGTGGGCTGAAGAGAGTTTGCTTTAAGCCTCGGATCTGGGTCCAGTGCTGTTTCCCTCCTCTTGTTTCTTCAGAGCCAGCATCTCTCCTTGAGAAGAATCTGTGTCTGAGGCAGCCAAGAGCAGTGTCCAAAATTGCCCATGAAGGCTATTCAGAGACATGAACGAATGGGCAATTAATAACGATAAATGATCGTAATGGCCTCTCCCCACACAAAGGGTTCAATTAAGATACAATGGTGACAGGAAGACCAACGGATGGCTCCAGATGGGCTTTCTCTTTCCTCTTCTAAAGGGTTGATTCTCCGACCTTGAGCAGGAGACAATACCTTAGAGGAGTCATTTAGAAGAATAAAGTGTTTGTCAGTGAGGGGTTCGATTCATGGTTGGAAGGATTTCAGGAGGAGGAGAACTCTGCCATGCTGAGGATTGCACAGAACACGGCCAGGTCAGACTGCTCCTGGCCCCCATGGGGTCAGGAGCACCGGAACTCTAGAAGCAGAGGCTCAGTGAGGCCTCCTCCTGACAGTCACTCTGAGAGCTCCTCAAGCCAAGTGGAACAGAGTGAAGTGTTCCCAATTGGCTACCACAGATTTTGGGAATATGATAGTTTCGAACTGCTGACCATGAGGTTCACTCCCTGATTTGTAACCTCTGCGCTACCAGAAAGCTTACCTAGGACCCAATTTTTCAGCCAGCATTAAGGCAGCTGTTTGCAGCTGGCTTTGGCCCCAACTCTATGGGGCAGGGTGGCCTGCTAGATACATCTAGCAGAAAGCTGGAGCCCTCCTGGTACTCTGGGGCCTAGGGAAAAGGAACGATCTGCTCCCATAAAGATTTACAATCTCAGAGACCCTACATAGAATTGCTATGAGACAGAATCTCTTCACTAGTAGCCTAGGTCTGGTGCCAGTGTGGTTCAGCTACCATACCATTCAGATGGGGTTTCCTCATAAACTTCAGGCTGCTCCAGGCAACTCACAAGGGTCTCCTGAGGAAATCTGGGGGAGATATCCACAAACCCAAAAGTATAATCATTATTGGGGGTTCCTCCAAATACATTTCTAATACCTGGTAAAGCTCAATGTCCAAGTTGATCTACATCTTGCTGGTGAACAAATAGTGTCAGAGTCCCACACATAACCCGCCTAGCAGACACAGGCCCTCTCCTGGGTGTCCCTATTGCTGAGAGCCTAGCTTGGGTCCTGGGCTCTGGATCTCTCTGTGGTGTGCCAGGCACAGTGCTAGACACTGGGAATTAAGAGAGAATAAAACAGACATGATGTCTGCTGTTAAAATGTAGAGAGAGGGTCAGGGCTCTAAACAGTTGAAAATGGGCAATGTAAGGTAGCAAAGGTAGCAGCTATGACCCCATCTCTGGAGTCAGACTGCCTTAGTTCAAATCCCAGCTCTGGCACTTACCAGCGATGTAACCTTGAATTTAGGTAATATTGATCAAGTTACTTAATTTCCCTGGGCCTCAGTTTCAACATTAGTAACATGGGATAGCAAATGTCTAGAGATGTAACGTGGTTGTTCTGAGGACTGAGCTAGTTGATAAAAGATTCAGGAGTCCTGATGACAATGTGAGAAAAACAATAGAATGCTAAGTACAACGTCAGTGACTCAAGTCCACCAGCTGCTTCTAGGAGAAAGATGAGACTATCTGCTCCCTTGAAGCTTTATAGTCTCAAAGACCCTATCTAGGGTCACTGTGAATCAGAATCAGCTCAATGGCAGTGAGTATGGAATTGTTTGTTGTCTTATTCTTATAATGAAAGTGGAAATGCAAGACTGTTAGAGGAAGAGGATGATCTCTTACCCAGATAGTGGCCTGTGGGGCCTAGGAAGGAACTTGTTCTAGGGAAACGAATACCATTTATGTCAAACAGGGAGGGCATGAGGTCTTGAACTGTGTGCACTTGTCTGTGAACATCTCCACTTGTGAAGAGAATGTGTTTTCCACATTCATGACCAGATCTCAGGGCCCAGTGCAATTCTCAGCAGCCATTGTCATTTACAGTCTGAACTGAGTCTTTAAAAGGACTTCATTCCAGGAGGTTTTGTTTTTTCTCAAATCCCTGCTCGTACCCTTCCCAGTTTCCTTCTTGTGTGACTTTTCCCAAGAGAAGTTTATTCCCCAAAAAGCTGAGAAACCATGTCCACACACAGAGAGAGCAGGACACTTTCTGGAGGGCTCACTGCTTTCTCTTGCCTTCCCCTCCTGTTCTGCCCTCCCAGCACAGCAAGCATTGACTGAGCATTTGCTATTCGTCAGCTCCGTTCTAGGCTCTGAGCATGTAGAAATGGAGCTCACAGCCTAGAGCTAGAGAGACAGAAAAAGAAGAACCAATTCTGCAAATATTAAACTCGTTGCAAGTGAGTTGGATATTGCAAAGGTGAAGTTCTGACTATGCAATACATGTCATTTCTGTTAGGTTGTTGTTGTTAAGTGCCACTGAGTCAGTTCTTACTCACAGCAACCCCATATAGGGTTTCCAAGACTTTTCATCTTTGCAGGAGCTGAAAGTCTCATCTTTCTCCCACGGAGAGGCTGGTGGGCTCAAATCGTCAACCTTGAGGTTTGCAGTCCAGCGCTTCTTCGATGGAACCACATAGATACTCTAGCTCTATCTGTGAGTATGTCATTATTTCTGTGTAAGTGTATGTATAAAGCCAGTGTATCTCATCTTTAACTCCATTCTATTCTCTTCGCCTTAGTAGATCTCCCTCCAAAAAATCATTCTAGTGCTTATCCTAGGGAGCCACCATGATCCCCAAAATTAATTTGGGGAGAGCTAAAGCTAAAGCTCCCTAGGAATCCTGGTGTGGCACTGTGGATTAATGCACCAGACTGCAAAGCTGTTTGAACTGCAAGGTCGGCAGTTCAAGTTCACCAGCTGCTCCTCGGAAACCCTATACAGGGTCGCTATGGGTCGGAACCGACTCGACAGCACTTCAAAACAACAACAAAAGCTCCCTATGCTATGGACTCCTGGTGTGGTGCTGTGGGTTAATGTGCCAGACTGCAAAGTTGTTTGAACTGCAAGGTCGGCGGTTCAAGCTCACCAGGTGCTCCTCGGAAACCCCATACAGGGTCGCTATGGGTTAGAATCGACTTGAAGGCACTTAACAACAACAACAAAGCTCCCTATCCCTGAATATTGTGGGAGAGTAATCAGAGCTGTACTGATTGGGTGGTGACTAATGCCTAACTGGCTGCTCCTTTTAGAAGTCTTTGAGTTGTTTTCTCCTTTCTAATCCTAACTCCATAGCCCCATAGTTTATTCAGAAATTATTCCAGATTCCACCCCATCGAACAAACCTGAACAATCACCCGCTAGGTGGCACCCAAAATGCTCAGATGGCCCAGCACCTAGGAAGCTTCAGAACCACTAACCATAGGCCCCTCACATGGTCTGTTCTAGAGAGAAGAGAACTCAATCTATTCGATGAAAACCTGTGCACGTCCACGTCCCTTCTTCAGACCAAACTGATTAAGCAACCCACCACACAATTCAGTTGTGAATGATGAAGATGCATGGATTATGCAAGAAACTCTTGTTAATTCAAAACTCAGGAGACCAGGCATTAATTCAGAAGTCAGAACGAGACTACGAAAGTGCTGGTTTCTGAGATTTTTATTAATAGTGCATTTTTGTCAGCTGGGAAATAGAAAAGGTTCTGAATTATGTGCTGCTTTGAATAAACCATTAATGGATTAGGAAAGTTTTCACCATTTATGCTTCAGGACATAACAAATGACTTTAGGACTTTGAATTATCCATTTGTCTGTGCCAGCTCTGGCCAGAAAATAATGGGTCAAGTCATTTTTTTTTTTTTTTTTTTTTGCTACCAAATGGTTTTCCTCTAGCACTCATGACTCAGAGGAGCTAGTCTTTAGACACTGATAAAGATGAGACTGAAAGGGGGAAATTAGGTGACACTGCAGAACTGAATATGGCTGATTACAAGTGACCTGCCACAGCCAAGGAGGAAATCATCGCACACTGTGCAGGGAAATTACTGAAAGGCGACTCCCCATGGGCCTCCAAAGGGGAGTTTTAAAAATCCATGTATCCAAGCTACCGCTCACCCGTGCCTCTCCATTGTACAGCGGTGAATGGACTTCTAAATGCCCTGTACAGAGCCCTCACTGCCATCAGAGACAGTCTCTTTTCCCCCTATTGCAAACACTTAGGCAGTTATTATTTTTTTATGAGTCCCCAGTGGTGAATTGAAAATGATACAATTTTCAGATCAGTGTCCCTTCCGGTCATGCCTTTACCTAGAAAAGCAAATAAAAGATCCCATCCTTGCAGTCCTCTGCTAAGGATGCAGAGGACTTTTCACCACCACAGACAGAAGTCACACATCTGCAGGGCAGAGGGGAGGACACAGGGGAAAATCCTTAGATGCCCAGGAGCCCACACCATTTTCTTAGCAAAACCATTGAGTGCTCCAAGCCACACCCTGTGCCAGGCACCAGGGACACAGAAGCCATATGTCCCAGCCCTGCCCTCCAGGGTCTCACAGTCTGGCGGGGCAGCAGACATGGAAACAGACTGTAATGATAGGGAATCCAAAAGAAGACCCTGTCTCATGTCCCTGAGCCTCCTACATACAACACAACACACATCAACACCCCAAGATCCCCACACAGTTCAGTAGATCCCAACTCATAGTCCCATAGGGTTTCCAAGGCTGTAGGATAAGCCCTGGACTGCTAACTACAAAATCTGTGGCTCAAACCCACCAGTCAGTCACTCTTTGGAAACCCTATACAGGGTTGCTATGAGTCAGAACCAACTTGACGGCATGTAACAGACAACAACTTCATAGTGTGAGAATAAAAAACAAGAATGATAGCTAACTAAATGCTAGACTCCAGACTAAATGTTTGAAATGTGTCATCTTCCCCAAACTTATATGAGGTAGGATTTACCATCCCCATTTTACAGATGTGGAAACTGAGGTTAAGCACTATGTCCTAGCATCTCCAACAAGAACAACAAAGTCTTTACAGAAGTGGAATAACTGGTGTGTTCAAATTGCTGACCTTTGGTTAGCAGCCAAGTGCTTAACCAATGTGTCACCAGGGCTCTTTCACACACAAAAAAAATCCACTCACTGCCACGCCCCTATATAGGGTTCCTGAGAGCAGTTTCTTCTTTTTCCTGTGTAACAGCAGATGGGCTTGAACCATCAACCTTGTGGTTAGCAGCCCAATGTCTAACCCACAGTGCTACCCAGGCTCATTCTATCCTAATGCTCCCTTTGCCCTCCTTTAAGGATGAGGAGGAGTACTAAGGTGGCGATGTGGGATAAAGCCCTGGACCTCAAGGTTCAAACTCACCAGTTGCTCCTTGGAGACCCTATGAGTCAGAATTGACTCGAAGGCATTTAACAACAACAATAACAAGGATGAGGAGACCAGGCCTGGAAGGTGGTGGTCTCTGCCCGGGGAGATGAGGCAGTATCAGTACCACAGAGGTCTAGCCCTGAGTTCTCCAGACTTCCCTGCGGGGTTGGCGCCAAAGGCAGTCTGCCTGTGGTGTCACTTCTTAGCTCTAGCATTTCAAACCTGGCCTCCACATTTCCCTGAAATCCCTTGTGAGGAGTGTTTTCAAGTCCTCTGAATCTGCTTATATCTGTATCTGTGGACAAAGCCATACTTGCCTTTCCTCTGCACAGAGCGCAACTGGATGCAGTTACCCAAACTAGGGGCAAAGCCCTGGATCAGACCTAAGAGCTGGGCTACAAGGAGGGATGGGGGAGCCCCCAAATAATCACTTCCTCAAGGCTAAGTGAATTTAATAATCCATAGATCATGTTGTACAAATTGCATTTCTCAGTTTGAAAACATAATTCCACACCAAGTACAGTCCTGGGTAGTTTGTTTTACAAATAGATAAATGGCACTCTGAATAGCTCAGTTTCTTAGCAAACACTCAGAGAGCAACTGACTACCTGACTCTGCTCTCCCCCATCTCCACACACCATGATTTCATTGTCAAAGAGGTTTTATTTCTAAAACGAGTCACTACAGTGAACTCCTGGTGTGGCCCTGAAGGAGCAGCACTGGACTGTGAGCCACAAGGTCAGCAGTTCAAACCCACCAGCTGCTCCTTGGAAATCCTATACAGAGAAATTCTCTGTCCAAGAGAACAGCCAGAACAACTCGACTACCAACAGCAACCATCGCTATGGTAAACAAAAGAGAAAACAAATGGTATTTAGTGAGTACCTAGGATATGGTGCCAAGGATTCATGCACAGGACTGCAAAGTCAGTTTGAACCACAAAGTCGGTAGTTCAAGCTAACCACCCGCTCTATGCAAGGCTGCTATGAGTCAGAACAGACTCAACAGCACTTAACAACAACAACAACAACAACAAGAATATGCTAGGAAATATGCAGCATGCTCTATATGCATCGTTGCATTTAACTCTCACAATATGAAGTAAAGATTGTTATCCCATTTTACAGAGGAAGAAACTGAGTCAGAGATGAAAAGTAGCTTACTCATGTTCACATTAACTAATACTCATAGCCCAGAACCCACAGAACAATATAGCAAAAATGCCCTTTACTGAGGGAGAACCATGTCCCTGGAGTCTAGTATAAAATGGGCTTGAGATAGGAGAGCTAAAACTTCCAAGGTGTCCTGGACTTGGGTACCTCACCATCTCCTTCTCTGAAGATATTATTCTTACATCCTGATCCATGCAATGAGGCAGCCAGTCCTATACCGATGGCTTTAACCAAATATTATCACCAGCAACGCAATGGCTAAACATTAGCTGCTAATCCAAAGGTCTATAATTGGAACCCACCAGCCACTCCATGGGAAAAAAGATGTGGCAGTTTATTTCCAGAAAGATTGTT
The DNA here is from genome assembly GCF_000296735.1 of Chrysochloris asiatica. Lineage (NCBI taxonomy): Eukaryota > Metazoa > Chordata > Mammalia > Afrosoricida > Chrysochloridae > Chrysochloris > Chrysochloris asiatica. Next base: position 10,071,673 of record NW_006408601.1, on the reverse strand, counting down.
GTTGTTGTTATGAAATGCCATCGAGTCAGTTCGGACCCATAGCGACCTTGCATAGGGTTTCCAAGGAACAGCTGGTGAGCTTGAACCATCCACCTTATGGTTCAAAGTGACTTTGCAGTCTGGAATATTAACCCACAGCACCACACCAGGACTCCTCATAACGATTACTGCCTAGGAAACCCTATAGGGCAGTTCTGCTCTATCCTACAGGGTCACTATGAGAATAAACTTGATGGTAGTGGGTTTGTTTGTTTATTTTTAATCACTTATAATAGGCACTAACCCAGGCTAAAGTTACAGCCCAGGTGTCAGGGTGTTTGATTACTGGAAAGAAGGTGGGATGGTCTAGATTCATGTGCTCTGAACTGTTTGGGGGGGAGGGGAGTGGTTCCTTGCTTCGTATTTCTTATTCTGTCACAAGAACCCAGAAAGAAGGGTCAATTCATGGCACATCAAGAGTAGGAAAGACAGAAAAGGCATGATTTTCCGGGGATCTTTTTATAAATTAACGCAAGGTTCCAGCTAGTCTTGAAGTCAAACTTCTTCGTTAGTTAGTGAAGGAAGAGAAGTTCTCTGTCCAAGAGGCAAGCTTACACTGGAAGTGCTCAGTATTTACCCTACATTCCTCCTGGTATGGCACTGTGGGTTAATGTGCTGGACTGCAAAGTCAGATTGAACCACAAGGTCTGTGGGTTCAAGTTAACCAGCTGCTCCTTGGAAAACCTATACAGAGTTGCTATGGATCGGAACTGACTCAATGGCACCTAACAACACCAGCCTTCTTCACAATGTAAGAATCAAAATCAACAAGAATGACAGCTAACTAAGTGCTAAACTCAGAACTCTGTGCTTTAAATATATCATCTTGCTTAAATCTTCCCCCAAACCTATATGAAGTAGGACTTACCATTCCCACTTTATAGGAAACTGAGGTTAAGCACTTTGTCCTGGCATCTCAGCCAAGAAGTAGCAGAGCTGGGATTTGAGCCTACTCTATCAGACCCCCAAATCCAGGCTGTGTACCTCTCCCCACCCACGAAAGTGAGTGGAAAGTGCTTTGAAAACCATGAAGCAAGGTACAAATTGCCACTCAGATTCATGAAACAATCTGATGGAGAATCTGTTGAGTTTTGAAAAGAACCATCTCCCTCAACTTCAAGAAAGCTACAATTAGGCTTGAAAGAGGCTTCCTGTATCTTTTTTCCAAGTATTGCCCATTTGGAAAACCTTCAAGGTAAGGATTGAAAGCCTTCTGGTGGAGTGGGTGTCAGTATCCCAAATCGTGCAGTGGGTGACAAACCATCAAGGTGGGGCTTTGGGAGGGAACACACAGGATTCCCTTCTGGTGGAGTGGCTGCACCGGAACCTCCCCTGCCACACTGTACTCTTTTTCTCACTATCGATCCCTTCTCTGTCAAGCGAAATTGAATCACAGGCGCATCGAGGACTTAAAAAAATAGTATTTTATTGTGTCATGTGAAAATTTGCACAGTAGATTAGGTTTCTATTTATTAATTTTTATACAAATTGTACTATTGGCTACTATTTTTACAATATGTCAGCATTCTTATTATTTCCATTCTGTTTGTTCTGTTTCCATTAATCTAGCTTCCCTTCCTCTCCATGCCTTCTCATCTTTGCTTTTGGGTAAATGTTGACTGTTTGGTCTCATACAGTTGATTGTTTAAGGGGGTCTGTTCCTCATGAGTAAGGAGCTCTGGTAGCATAGTGGTTACGAATTGGGCTGCAAACTGCAAGGTCAGCAGTTCAAAACTACCAGCTGTTCTGCTGGGGAAAGATGAGGCTTTCTGCTCCTGTAAAAATTTACAGCCTCAGAAACCCTGTACAGGGTTGCTGAGTCGGAACCGACTCCACGGCACATAACAACAACAACAACAACATCATTCCTCATGAGTGTTACTGTTTATTTTATAAGCCAAACTATTATTTGGATAAAAGGTGACTTGCAGAAATGTCTTCAGTTCCAAGTTCAAAGGGTGTCTTAGCACGATAGTCTCTAACAGTCCAGTAGGTCTGGCCTTTTCTTTTAAGGAATTTGACTTTTGTTCTACATTTTTCCCCATTCTATCTAGGGCCTTCTTTTGTGTTCCTAGTCAGAATGGTCATTAGTAGTAGCCTGTTGTTGCTGTTTGGTGCTGTTGAATTGGTTCCAACTCATAGTGACTTTGTATAGGGTTCCTGAGGAACAGCTGCTGGTTTTGAACTGCTGACTCTGTGGTTCACAGTCCAGTGTTGATCCTCCAATGCCACACCAGAGATTCCGAGTAGTAGCCTAGAGGACTCTTAAGGCATTCGAGGGACTGAGCTACACTGGCTCTCTCCGTCCACCAGCCCAGGATCTAGCAACTTCTGTCCACATGGATCCAGGTGTGGGAGTGGGAGACCTCTATTTTGTAGATGTGAATGAGCATCATCAAAGGGGAAACCCCTTTACAATGGCCTAGTTCTCTCTCTCCAGACTCTGGCTCCCAGCGTGAGGAGCCCTGAGCAGTTCATCTGTTTGCATTAATCATGACTTTGGCTGGCCTTCTGAGAAGCAGGTCTCACTCTTGTTATCAGATCCCCTAAAGCAATTGCTAACCCCCTGCTATCACCTGACTGGCTGGAAGCAGCTCATTAAGAGGCAGAAAACTTCCCCAACACATCCAAAAACTGCATTCCCAGAAGAACTGTTCATTGAAGCAGATAAACTGAGTTGTGTCAACTTTAATTTAAACCCAAACAATCCCTGGCCCTACTCTGTGCTGGGGAGGCCTTGGTTAATGACACAGAACCCAGAGCAGAAGAGCTGTAGGAAAGGAAGGATGCTACATTACCATGTAAATTGTTCCTCCCCCATCCTTAAAAAAAAAAAGAAAGAAAGAAAGAAAATGGAAGAAGCTAGGGGCTTGGCTAATAGCTAAGATTCTTTGGGGGTGAAGATGGGGGTGTGTGACTTCCATCCAGGAAAACTAACACCGCTGATCCTAATCCCATGATTCAAATGGAGCTCGTTGGATTCATTCCCATTATTATAACTGGGAAACAGACTGTGGCTGCATACAGCTAGATATTCCAAGTTGTCAATTTCCTTACTTTGCCTCCGGAAGCAATTCTGTATATGAAACTGAGTAAATGAAGAAATGGAAAAAAATCTTAAAGACACAGTGTGGTGAAACAGAATGATTTTGGACTTTATGTCACAAAGAGTTATTGACACATTACCCAAAAACACTACAGAGATTTTAGGCAAAGGATACAATCTCTCGTTGTACCTCATCAGTATTCCTCATCTGTAAAATGGGGGAAATAATATCACCTACTATGCAAATGGGTCCTGGTGTGGCACTATAGCATAAGCACTGGACTGCTAACCACAAGGTTGGTGGCTAAAACCTACTTGTCACTCCTCAGAAACCCTATACAAGGTCACTATAAGTTGGAACTAGAGTCCTGGTGTGGCAGGCACTATAGGATAAGCACTAGACCATAGGTTGGTTTGAATCACAAGGTCACCAGTTCAAATCCACCAGCAGCTCCTCAGAAACCCTATATGGGGTCGCTAGAAGTCAGAACCAACTCCATGGCACTTAACAAAAACCACTATTCAAATTATTGTAAAGATTATATGAGATCGTACCTAGCACATGTGACTTCCCTCTAACTCACTTACTCTCATATTAAAAAAACAAAAAACAAGAACAAAATCATCAGAGGTCTAAAACCAAAAAGTGACTTGCCACAGAGCTAGCCAGATAAAGGTCGGGCATGTGCCTGTCCACTGACACTCCCTGCCTTCCCCAGTTGCATCATGAAATTCTGCTGCGTGGTAGAGAGATATGGTTCAAAAGCTAATATGTGCTCTAACCAACTGAGATTCAAATCCCAGCTCCACATTTTACTCTGCAACTCTGGGCAGTCAAGAATTCATTTATCAGCTTTCTGTAAAATGGGAATCCTAGCAACTTTGTGAGGCTCATGGTGAAGGTTAAACAAGTTAGCATGCATAAGGAGCCTGACCCTGTGCCTGACACATCCCAAGTACTCAGAGTCCTCTCCCATCCTCTTTCCTCCTCTATATGTCCCACAGCACCATCTGCCTCTAGACATCTCGGCTTCACTGCTAGGAGAAAGCCTTAACAGGGGTCTCCTGGAGAAAGTGATGGATCCCAATAGGAAGTATCAAAAGATGCTTGTTGGGCAGTAGGATTAGAACTATCTTCTAGAAGAATATAGCCTGCCCTCCATTCCAATTGTGAGAAGGGCTTCAGAACATATCACCTTTTTCTTCCTATCACTTAATAGCCTTTTTCAAACCTGAACTCCATGTTCTGGGAGCACAGTAGCTCTGTAGGATAGGCACTGGACTGGGAACCATGAAGTCAGCAGTTCAAGTCCACCAGCCACTCCTTGGGAGAAAGATGAGACTTCCTGATCCCGCAAAGACTGGCAGGCTTAGGAAAGGTACAGGGTTGCTATGAGCTGGAACCAACTCAATAGCACTTAACGACAACTTCATGCTCTGACCCCTTCAATCCCAGAGCCAGAGCACTGCTAAACTGCCTAGTCCCTCAGTGGTAAATTCTCCACTGACAAATGATGGTGATGAGGATGAGGATGAGGAGAATCATGGTGGTGGGGGAGAAGGTGGTAGTAGTTGACTTTTATAGAACCCTCACTCAGCATCAGCCATGATTCTCTCCTTTACATAGATTTGCTTATCTAACTCTCACAATACCATATGACTCTACTCGTAATAAACTTAGTACAGAAAGGATAAGGAGTTTGCCTAGGGTCACACAGATAATAAAGTACAAGAGCTAGACTTCACATCTAGGTAGTCTGACGCCAAAGTGCACCTGTTTCACCACCAGAAAAAGCCTTCACAGGGGCTTCCTACAAAAGTCTTATTCTTTAATCGCAATGAAATGATAACAATAAAATGAAAATTACCATTCATTGTAATAAAATGATAGCAAAAATAGCAATAACAACATAATTGTTAGGGTAACACCAGCTGTCACAACAGATAAAATCCAAAATCTTGGTGAATCAACACAAAAAAGGAATTGATTTCTTGTTCGGATGAAGTGCATTGGTGGTGTGCAGGGCAGGGCTGGTGAGTCTCAGCCCTCCAGTCATTCAGGGATACCCAGGTCGACCAAGGCTCTGCTGTCTTCAGCACATGCCAAAATGGCAGCCTGGGAGAGGCATTGCATCATCACATCTACCCACCTCCCATTGGCCAGAACTTAGTCATGCGACTCCGTTACTTAGATGCCAGCAAGACTGAAGAATGCAGTTCCTGACTGGACAGGAACTTCTGAGCACTAACTCTTCATTTTGTAATGAGAACACAAATCTTTGGTGAATAGTTAGCTATTTCTGCAGCAACAATAAAGGCAGTAATAAAAGGGACCATCACTTACTGAGCAATACACATACACGCCAGACTCCGTGCTATGGGCTTTACAGACATTCTTATCTCTTCATCACAACTCTGAGAGACAATTTACAGAGAAGAAAATGGACATTTCAGGAAAGGTGAAACATCTACAACAAGCTCACACACTTAGCAAGTGGTGGGTCCAAATCCCAAACTGGGTCTTGTAAAGAGCAGAGCCGGCACAGGAATGAAAGCACAGGCACGATATGTGAAGGAGAAGCCCAGGGAAGTGAGAGAGAGGAAAACAGGACGGTGAGACAGGGAAAGGAACAAAGGGATGCGATAAAATGCTCAACTATGCTGGCCATTCCTTCACCACCAGCTGCTAAGACAGATAGCAGGTCATTGGCAGGAGTTTGCTCAGCAAACAAAGCTTTCACCAAAAGGTTTGCAAGAATCAATTGTATCTCAGAGTTGTCATTGCCTGTAAGAAAGAGGGGAGATGTAATTGCCCACTTTCCCCAAGTCTGCTGTGTCCCATTGGTCAAACTCTACAGAGAACTGAGTCCCTATACTTCGAGGTTGTACCATCAGTCCTTAAAAGGTCATGGAAGAAGCCAAAAATCATATCCTGTAGTGTATTGCATCCAAGTCTCCCCAAACAGGTGCTATGTAACAAGGATACAACTTGGCAAGTAGAACACACAGCCTGTGCTGAAACATGGCTTCAACTTGGGGGTCCAGCAAGGATGTTTCCATAGGAGGTAGCAGGGTTAGGAGGTGGGGTGCCTTTTAGAAAGTGGTGGAAGTAATCTGGGAAAATGCCCTAGGCTTGTTTCACTCTCAAAGCCTACGCTCTTTCCACTGCATTTCTGAGCCTCACTCTTAAATAGACCTAAAGGCGGGAATTGCAAGGTGTCTGGTAGTCACTGATGTTAAGCATCAGGTTGCTGACCCAAAGATTGGCGGTCTGACTTCATCAGCTGCTCCACACAAGAAAGATGAGGCAATCTACTTACATAAAGATTTATAGTCACAAAAATTCTAAGGAACAGTTTTACTTTGTTCTGGTGTGGCACTGTAGGATAAGCACTGGACTGCTAACTGCGAGGCTGGCAGTTCAAACCCACCAGCTGCTCCTCAGAAACCCTACACAGGGTCCCTATGAGTCATAACTGGCTTAACAACAATAACATAGGGTTGCTATGAGTCGGAATCGACTCGACAACAGTGGGACTTTCAGGCACTTTGGTGGGGAGCCAGGGAGACCTCCTTGGGTGCATCGCAAGTCTCACCCCACAAGGTACTATTGTTCTCCCTTCAATGGAAAGGGCAGCTAAAATAAAAACACCAAGAATATAGGGCAAGACATCTCTGCAATATCTTAAGGTCAAGAGAAATGAGCCATGCACCGGAAGCACATGAGAGTTGTTGTTAAGTGCCGTTCAGTCAGTTCCAACTCATAGTGACCCTGTAGAGGGTTTCCAAGGAGCAGTTGGTGAGTTTGAACCACCCACCTTGTGGTCCTACAACACCACAGAGGATAATGTTTTTTACACAGCCCATCCTCATTCCCATTTTAAGAATTGGGGCCCTGGCGCCAAGGCAGGGAGGGGGGACTTGTCTAAATTCATGCAGCCACTTGGAGGTTCTGTCTATGATGCTATTATGCTTCTTCAGATGGTTTCTGCCCTGCCCTGTGATGCTGGCCAGCCCCCCAGGACCGGTTCCCTGCAGCAGACACAAGGCATTTTCCCACATTTGAGAAACATACTTCCTTTCTAGCCACGCCCACAACTGGCACAAGAGTCATTTCTTTGGGGAAAGCCCTCCTGTGAGACGCATGATTTGAATTTGAGAGATGCCAAACCCACAGGCATACTCATCCTTATTGATCAGCTGGTCCAATCCCAGAAATTCAGCAGCTTGCCAGGGCTGCCCACAAAACCCAGAGGGGAGCCAGGCAGCCTGCTTGAAATGCTCAGGCAATTAGCCTGAGAAATGTATGGAGGCCCAGCCTCCCACACCAACCCCCTTTGCCCACCCCATTAGCATTCCCAAGCTAGTCTCTGAAAAGGCTGAAGAGTAGGGGAGGAGGAAGGATCCAGATGTGAGCAGCTGCAGGCGCCCTTCCTCAATGCTCTCACTCTCCAAGCTCCGCTTGGTTGCACTTATGATGATCCCTGGCTCTGAAACTGGAGATGACTTGAGAGAAGGAAATGGCAGGCCCAAGCCAGTAGTCTCAAGCACCCTGCCCTATGCCAAGTCATTAGGAGGAGGAATGAGATGAGGGGGCATCAGGGCAGCCACAATTAGGCGTGCACATCGCTATCTCTCCAAATGGCATGAGCAATGTGATTTAGCAGCTCATTATTAATGTGAACAATGAGATAAGGGCAGGTTCAGTGTCCAGAGGGGAGCTTCCAAAGTGAATACATGCTGATGTTCACTGTCAAGCCAACGGCTGACAGAAGGGAGATTCTACTCCTGCCCCAACTTTAGGAAGACTTCCCCTCAGAAACCAAGAGGGGAAATTTGAGTCAGGTGAAAGAAAGCACATTATCGGTTCAACCACATCCTCTCCCGAAAAACAATGGCTGCCAGGGAAGTACTATGTCTGCTGTTGTAGAAACTGGTTAAAGAACAAGTAACAAGTAACAACCCTCTTACTTGTGCCCAGCCTGATGCGATGCAGGTGTGGCACTGTTGGATAAACACTGGAGTGCTAACTTGAAGATCTGCAGCTCAAACCCACCAGCTGCTCCTTCGAAACCCTATACAGAGTCGCTGTGAGTTGGAACCGACCAGACGTCACTTAACAACAACAGGAAGAAATAACGTGGAATGACTGTCTTCTCAGAATGGGATCTCAGTTCTGTGGCCCCACACCTGATCCGTGGCCCCACACCCAACATGGTCAGTGTGCTGGAGGGTCTGTCGTATGTGTGTGCTGTATGGATATGTGTGCCTGTGTCCTTTCTTGCCATCCTCCATCCATTCCCTTCACAACAATGTAAATTCATTGTCAATGTAATTTGACCACATCTTTCCCCTGTTCTCATAAGCTGAAGATCAAAACCTCTAACATGACTGGAAGGCCTTGCCTGAGGAACTCATGCCCACTCCCTCATCCCATCCAGGGCTATTGTCTCAGCTAATCTTCATGGTCCTCCAAGGCTTGCTGCTTTCCTGTCCATGAGACCAGTGTTCCTCCCTGACTTGGGACCTTTGCATTTACTCTTCACTCTGCCTGGGACATTCCTCCCACCTCCTTTTGCCTCTTGAGAACCTAGCTGAAACATCAATGTCTCATGAAGGCCTTCCTTGTCCCCTTTTATGTACTCTTACATCACCCTGTCCATCTTCTTCGTATCACATGCCACGGTTTTAATTACATAATTATTTGTGTGGTTAGTTATTTAATGCCTGTCTCCATTATATTGTATGCTCTGTGACAGCAAGGTCAAATTGTAGTTTTCTGCACTGTTTTCCAGAACACTATGTTGGAGAATTGGCTCCTTTTGAGGTGGGCTATTTCTAGATGTGTGTGCAGCACAGATTAAAAGAAACAACTTGAATTACTGTTGAGTGGAGAAGGTCACACCATTGTCCCATTCACTCACTCTCTCGTTTCTTCATTCATTCTTTCAGTCAATCACCAATTACTTACTGAATGCCCACTTTATGCCAGGCAGTTAAGGAGACAGGCATGAACCATGCTTAAGGCACAGTCCTTGATGAAGCAAGCCATTCCTGACCCCTTTGCTCCCTGAGTTGAATTACCCCACCTCCTTCATATTCTATAAGGAGCCCTGGTGGCACGGTGGGTTAAGCATTGGGCTTCTAACCTCAAGGTCACTGGTTCAAACCCACCAGCTGTTCCTCAGAAGAAAGAAGTGGTTGTCTGCTCCCATAAAGATTTACAATCTAGGAAACATTAAGGAGCAGCTCTACCCTGTGCTGTAGTGTCGCTTGGCATCAGAATCAATAGCAGTGGGCTTGAGTTTGGATTTTTGTGTTCTGTACATGTCTCTCACCCCACTACTAACCCTGATTGTGCTTCCATGAAGATCTTCCCCATTTGACTATGCAAACTGGAGGTCAGGAACTTCATTTTGCATACTCACATTGGACAAATAAATATCCAATGAAAGAATACAAGAATGAGTGACTGAAACTATACTAGCCTGACATTAAACAATCAGCTAGGAGCATGACCTGGCCCTACCACTTCTCCCTCCCAATCTCTCCACTCACCCCACCCTCTGTGCCAACCATACACAACCTCAGCACCATAGACATATGAGGGGCTCTCTCACATGAGCTGGGTCTCTTGCTTTGAATACCTTTTCCCTTGGGCTAACTGACTCACCCTTCAACTTTTGGCAGAAGTATCTCATCATCTTCAAGAAAGTCTTCCCACCCTCACCATCACCACCACCACCCTCACCATCCCCAAATCCAGATGAGGTAAGGACTTCTCAATGGATTTCCATAACTTCTAGCCTTCCTCACCGTTGTTAGGTGTCATCGAGTCGGTACCGATGCATAGCAGCCATATGTACACAACAGAATGAAACCCTGCCCCATCCTGCACCAACCTCACAATTGTTGCTACACTTGAGTCCATTGCTGCTGCCATTGTGTCAGTCTATCTCATTGGGGTCTTCCCTCACCAACTGCTTGTCTTCCTCATCTCCTCACTACACAGTGGCTTCATGCAATGACCACATTGGTCTTATGCCTGTTGTCTCTTCAGGTCCTTGCCTGGTACATAGTAGGCTTTGAATAGGTATTTTTGAAAGAATTATTTAATAAGTACTGGCGAAGTTACTGCATACGAAAAATAGTTCTATTATCTAGATTTTGGCCATGTACCTTCCAATATATGGGACATTTTGACATAGGTCTAGGCAAAACTGATAATTTATTTTTTTTAAGCTCACATTTGGAATTAATCTTTTTAGCTAACTTGCATGTTATTCTCAATATCCTACATCATCCTACTCTACATCTGTAAGCTTGGGTAATGAGGAGTGATGTTCAGAATGAATCAAAGATTAAATCATGCCCACTGAATGTAAGAGAAATAGATTCCAACATTTTCTAAGAATTCTTAACAAGGATTGGAACAAAAGAGGATTTCTAATTAACCTTCAGTTACCTAAGAAATTACATCTATCACAGTGTTCATTCAGAAAAATATATTTTCTTGATCATAAAGTGTATAAAGAAATTTAGGGCCAAACATGTAAGTGATCACATGTGGGGGCAGGGAATAAACATGGGGACCACGTTTGGTCCTCTACATAGGTTATCCCAATACAAACCTTACAACCTCTTTGTCTATATATGCTCTTAAAACAGACTCAGAGAAAAAAAAATAATTTTCTGGTAAATATCAGCTAGAGTCAAGATTTGAATTTAGGACTGTATGAACCCAGAAACTGCCTCTCGCCCCCGACCTCAGCTTCCTACACGTGGTGACTGTAGTAAACTCATATATCACTAAGGACAACAACAGTAACATGACTCAGGGACAATAGCGGACAGGAAAGAGAGGTTCAAACCCTGGCTCCACCAACTACGGTGTCTCAAGCACGTTCCTTAACCTTTCTAAGCCTCGATTTCTTTATCTGTAAACTGGAAAAATAACAGTGCCTACCTCATACGGAGTCCTGGTGTGACACTGCAGATAATGCATAGGACCAGAAGGTCAGCAGTTCAAACCCACCAGCTGCTCCTTGGAAACCCTAAACAGGGTCACTGTGAGTTGGAACTGACTCAACAGCACTGAACAACAACAACGTCATACAGTGGGTGTGAAGATTGACGAGATGGTCTATGTAGAATGCCTGATGCACAGTAAAGCAGATAACCATGCCTCCTTCCTAGTTTCTGATTGTTGTTTGTGTTAAGTGCCTTCAAGTCAGTTCTGACTCATAGCCACCCTGTATAGGGTTTCTGAGGAGGTGCTGGTGAATTTGAACTGTTAACCTTGCCTTTCAAACCAGTCTTGTGGTCCAGTGCATTACCCCGCAGTGCCACACCAGGACTCCTCATTTCAGGTAGCTGTCAGCAATCCTTGGCAGATCCTCACATGGCATCTCCCACTGTGTGTGACTCTAGTCTGCTCTTCCCTTTTATAAAACATCACCAAGGATGTATTGGAGCTGGGATCCACCCCACTGCAGTATGGCTTAATTGGTCATATCCTTAAACAAAGGCCCTATTTCTACAAACAAGGTCACATTCACAGGTACAGGGAATTAGGACTTCAGCATATCTTTTTGTGACACAAATTCAATCTAGGTTGTTGTTATTATGTTGGTCTGACTCTGCAACCCTGTATAGAATTTTAGAGGAGTGACTCAAATCCACCAACCTTACAGTTCAAATCAACCTTGCAGTCCAGTGCTTATCCTACAGTACCACACACCAGGACTCCAATTCAATCTACAACAGCCCTAAACAATTTGTCCCTCAAACTTCTCCCATTTCATCTTTTACCAGTCTCTCCTTATTCACAATTTTCTTTTGCTATACCTTAAACACACCAGGTATTTGCCAACTTCAGGACCTTTGCACTGATCTCTTACTGGAGTGTTCTGCTCCAGTATAAAGGCTTAACTCCTTGGAGGCCTTTTCGTGTATCTTTCTCAGGTCTTTGCTCAAATGTCACGTCTGCTTTTCTCCATAGAATGTTCAGTCAGGGGTGTAGGGATTGTTGTCTTTTTCATTCACTATGCCTCCAATCTTACAGTAATTCCTGGAACATTGTAAGAGCTCAATAAATATTTGTTGACAGGATGAATGGGCTCATTCCAGTGCCTGACAGATTCGATGGGTTCGACAAATGGCAGTTTTCATAATTTGATAGTGGTGTACTCTATGATAATTGTAACAGGAGCCCTGGTGACATAGTGCTTACTGAAAGATCATCAGCTGCTTCATGGAAGAAGGATGAGAGAGTTAGCTTCCATAAAGATTACAGCCTTGGAAGCCCTATGAGGGCGGTTCTACTGTGTTCTACAAGGTCCCTATGAGGTCAACTCAGCTCAGTGGCAATGGGTAGAAGATTACAAAATTTGTCATCACAATAACCACTCCCCTCTTTCTTGAACACCATCCATGCTCAGACCCAAAGAGAAAGCTCCTCATGGACTCCGGTCCATTAGGTGGCAGCTCTGTATCACCTGCAACTTCCCTACTCCAACTTCTGCCTATTACCCAGCTACCCTTACTCCCACCCGTTCCAAAGCACTACTTCTCCACCATCTTCACTGATTCTATCTTAGAGCTGGTGTAACAGAAATACCTTAGTGGGTGGCTTTAAAGAAGAGAAATTTATTTTCTCACTATTCTAGAGGCTGAAATTCCAAATCAGCATCTGGGCAGTGTTAGTTGTTTTCTTAATAGTAGCCACAGGCACTCCTTGGTTTACTGGTGTCCCTTGGTTTGTAGATACCCTGACATGGTATCTGTCTGCATTTGTATGACCTCCTTAACAGGACAAAAAAGATCCTGTTCCCTACTTCAAAACAGGATCACTTCCAAGAGGAAAAGTGCCAGGAACTCAATACCTATTTTGGAGAGACATAATTCAACCCATAACAAGGCCTAAGAAGAGGAAGTAAGTCCCTCTGTGGGTTTGACTCTTGGAGAAATGACTCTTACTGCTAGAGCTGTATAAAAAGAGGTATACTCCTGAGAGGTGCATTGGTCATTAAAAACTTATGCAGAGTATTTAGTAGCATAATGCTAAAATAACTATATTAATCCACATGTTGTTGTTAGGTGCCATTGAGTCAGTATTGACTCATAGCCACCGTAAGTACAACAGAATGAAACACACTGCCTGGTCCTGCACCAACCTCACAACAGTTGCTACGTTTGAGCCCATTGCTGCTGCCACTGTGCCCATCCATCTAGTTGGGGGTCTTCCTCCTTTCCTCTAACCCTCCACTTTACCAAACTGATATCCTACTCAAGTCCTCCTGATAATATGGCTGAAGTATGAGAGACAAAGTCTAGCCATCCAGGCTTTCGTGGAGCATTCTGGCTATACTTCTTCCAGCACAGATCTGTTTGTTCTTTTGGCAGTCTCGCTGTGTGCCGTGGAGTCAGTTCCAACTCATAGCGACCCTGTGCAGGATTTCCAAAGCTGTAAATCTTTACTCGAGCAGAACACCTCATCTTTCTCCCGCAGAACAGCTGGTAGTTTCGAACTGCTGACTTTGTGGTTCACAGCCCGATTCGTAACCACTATGCTACCAGACTATAGTACTCTTAATATTCTCCTTCAACACCACAACTCAAATACATCAATTCTTTTATGGTCTTCCTTATTCACTGTCTAATTTTTACATGCATATGAGGTTATTGAAAATCCAATGGCCTGGATCAGGCACACTTTAGTCCTCAAATTGAGATCTTTGCTCTTCAACACTTTAAAGAGGTCTCCTGCAGAATATTTACCTAATGCAATATATCATTTGATTTCTTGACTGCTGCTTCCATGAATGAATGTAGATGGTTGACCAACAAGCAAAACGAAGTCTCTGACTACTTCAGTCTTTTTTCCAATTATATGGATGTTGTTTATTGGTCCAGTGGTGAGGATTTTTGTTTTCTTTACATTGAGGTCTTTGATCTTCATCAGTAAGCACTTTAAGTCCTCTTCACTTTCAGCAAGCAAAGTTGTATCATCTGAATATCACAGGTTATTAATGAATCTTCCTTCAATCCTGATGCCACTCTTTTCTTCATATAATCCAATTTCTTGAATTATTTGCCCAGCATACAGATGGAATAAGTTTGGTGAAAGAATACAACCCTGGAGCACATCTTTCCTAATTTTAAACCATTCGGTGTTCCCTTGTTCTATTCAAACAACTGCCTCCTGGTCCAGGTACAGATTTCTCATGAGCACAATTAAGTGTTCTGTAATACTGATTCACTGCAATGTTGTCCATAGCTTGTAACGATTCACACAGTCTAAAGCCTTTGCATAGTCAATAAAACACAGGTAAACATCTTTTTGGTATTTTCTGCTTTCAGGAAAGATCCATCCAATGCCAGTAATGGTATCTCTCACTCCACGGCCTCTTCTGAATCCAGCTTGAATCTCTGGAAGTTCTCTGGCAATGTATGGTTGCAGCCATTTTTGTATTATCTTGAGCAAAATTTTACTTGCATGCAATATTAATGATATTGTCTGATTATTTCTGCATTCTGCTGGGTTACCTCTCTTTGGAATGGGCACAAATACCTATCTCTTCCAGTCAGTTGGCCATGTAGTTGTCTTCTAAATTTCTTGACATAGATGAGTGAGTGCCTCCAGTGCTGCATCAGTTTGCTGAAAGATTTCAATTCCCAGTGCCACACAAGAAAACTGACAGAATGCCTATTGGTGGCTTTGAAAACAATCTTGGAGGTCAAGTGAACTATTATTTTAACCCTAGAGATCAAATGGTTTTAGGAAAAGGAGGTGAATCTGAAGTCAGGCGAAGCAGGAGTCAAAAGTAAGCTCTGTCTATTTAATTGCAAAGGTGGCTTGTAGACCCAGCACCATTGGCTGCCTTTTGATTCTATTTAATAATTCATTTCAGAAATGCTAAATCACAATGCTTATATCAGAACAGAGAACGACATTGTGCGGCAAAACATACATATCAATGACATGACTCAAAAGCTATTCAGCAAGCTCAGACTCTAATTGTAAAGATGTTTTAGGAGACCCTTAACCAATGCATTTACCTATGTCTTTTTATGCATGCACAAAAGCTATGTCTAATTAAGTATAAAAGAACTCTTTCAATAAGTAGAAAAATTCTAAATGGTATAACGCATTGTGTTATAGTTTATTTGACAGTGAATTTCTTTCCCCTGAGCGCATATAAAATTGCAGTGAATTTTACAACCAACAATATTTGAGTTTTGATGAAATACAGCAACTTGCTTACCAACAGACATTTGGTATATGAGCGGTTTGTGAGTTTTAACTGCCTAAAAGAGCTCTGGTAACGTAGCGGTTATGAGTCAAGCTGCTAATCTCATGGTCAGCAGTTTAAAACAACCAGCTGTTCTGCAAGAGAAAGATGAGGCTTTTTGCTCCCATAAAGATTTACAGCCTCGGAAACCCTGTACAGAGTCGTTGTAAGTCAGAATCGACTCCACGGCACATAAACACCACCACCACCACCAAAGAAGGAATGCACCCTAAGATATAAAAGACTGCTATTCCCAGTATTTCTCAAAGTAATTTAGCTAAAAAATCAGGGTACAAAGAAAAGAAGAGGAAAGGAAAGGGACAGAAAAGAAGCAGTGGGAGAATGTTGTGAGAGGCAATTTTTATATAATTGTGATCATGATAATCCTGAAAAACAGAGAAAATCTTGCACGTGTCAAGGATATCATTTTACTTGGATCAATAGTCAACACACAGGGAAGCAGTAGTCGAGAAATCAAATGATGTACTGCACTAGGCAAATCTGCTGCAAAAGACTTCTTTGAAATCTTCAAAAAAGCACCGATGCCACTTTGATGACTAAGGTATGCCTGACTCAAGCTATGGTCTTTTTAATCTCTTCATATCCATACAAAAGATGGACAATGAAAAAGGGAAACTAGAGATGAATTGTTGCATTTGAATTATGATTTTATACCATAGAATGCCAAAAGAACGAACACATCTGTCTTGGAAAAAGTGTAATCAGAATGATCCTTAAGGGCAAACAGAGTGAGACTAAGAGGGACTAACCCCTGCAAAGGGGCCTGCAAAAAAGAGGAAGACCCTCAACACGATGTTGTTGTTGTTGTTAAGTGCCATGAAGTCGGTTCCGACTCATAGTGACCCTGCATAGGGTTTCCAAAGAGCGACTGGTGAGCTTGAACCGCCAACCTTGCAGTTCAAATGACTTTGTAGTCTGGTGCATTAACCCACAGTGCCACACCAAGGTTGGCATAATAGCTTCAACTATGGACTCAAGCATACCTACTATTGTGGGGATGGCACAGGACCAAGCTACAGTTGATTTTATTGTACATAAGATCACTGGGAGCTGGAGCAGACTTCATAGCACCTAGCAACAGCAACAGTAACAACTATCTCCAAGGCTAGTACTGATAGGAAGGCCTATTTAGAAGGATGACCCTAAGACACCATGAAATCCTCAGTCATCACGCAAAAATGGCATTGTATTTTCCATGGGTGTTAGAGGAAGAAAGTGAATTTTGAATTATTAAGACATTTCCAAGGCTTGGAACAAAATATTTTTTCGGGTTAGCCTCAGGAAGCTTATGAACATTGGCCTTTCCAGTTGTAGGTTCAGTTCACAAGGGGTCACCTTCTCCTTTGAGACAATAGTTACATTATCTAGAATGTATCCGCGGCCTCTTCTACACTCTCACCTACTTCATTTCACTACCCACAGATTCACTGTTGTTAAGTGTCGTCGAGACTCGTAATGACTCTGTATAGGGTTTCCAAGGAGCAACCGGTGGGTTTGAACTGACCTTGTGGTTCACAGTCCAGTGTTGATCCTACAGTGCCACACTGGTACCATCAATATTTAGGAAACCATGGACTGGTGTGAGACACAAGAAGAGATTTTTGAAAACCTTTTTGTCTGTGCTGAAAAGAAGCCTGGCAAAAGCTCCCCACTGTCCCTTGCTTCTTTCTTTTATTCCATTGACCGTGTAAGTATGAGAGATTCAAATGACAATTAATGTTTTCATGTATGAGGTAGATGAATTTCTTTGGGGCACTTAAAGGCTTATTTATCACAAAGTTGGGGTGTTGACTTCCACCTTCCACCCTAGAATAAGCTGATTACACAAGACAAAAGAAGCTTCCGGACCTGTTAAAACACTTTTACAGAACTACAGGAGAAATGTACCTCAAATATAGGTGTAAACCACTTTGGATCTGTCCAAGGTGATTTCAAATAGAGCCCCGGAAGGCAACTGCTTACTTGGTTTGGGGCTCTATACCTCAGATAAGAACACAGCTCCTTTCTTCTTTCCAAGGCTGTGTTGCTAAACGCTTCACTTCCTTTTTCTCCCTCCAATTTCTTAATTCTTCTTTTCCCAGTTATCAGTATAAAAACATGAGGCATTCTATCTTAATAATTCTGCTCTGAAAACTCTCATTTCTCCATCACCAAGTTGTACCGAAATGAATCCCAATGCAACTTTCTCCCTTCAGCAACCAAGGTATCTTCCGATCTTGAATACCCACATCATCGATAACAACCAACCATCTCCTGTGTGTAAAACCTGATGCCTGGCTCCAATTCCACTATTAATGTGCAGTACCCATCTCCTGAGATTCAGTTATGTCTTCTGTCCCTTAAGACAGAGACTGCTGCTGTTTACCAGTATCCATCTGCTCTTCTTCCTGGCACCTTCCCCAGCTCCCTTTATCCAATTGAGGCCACATGCTTATACTGCACCAATGAAACATGGACAAAGTGATAAAAATTGGCACCTAAGCATTGGCCTGGTACCTAAAGCATGATCCTTCATTCTCTCTCATCTTTTTAATATTGGCCAGATGTTAAAGACCCAATGAAGGACACCATGTCCCCTAAGTAATATATGTGATGGCAGAGCCTCTAAGTGGAAGAAGCCCAGGTCCTTTCGTGTTAATATGGAGATGAGTCCCCTGCTGACTCATTCTGAATAATGGCATAAATAAGAACGACTTAAAAATCATAGAGATTTTAAGGTTCATATGTTTTAGCCTGGTGTGGCAAAGTCATTTGAACTGCAAGGTCAGTGGTTCAAGCTCACCAACTGCTCTTTAGAAACCCTATACAGGGTCGCTATGGATTGGAATTGACTTGACAGCACTTAACGACAACAATAATGTCTTAGCAGGAGTCTTGGTGTGGCAAGGTACGATAAGCTCTGGACTGCTAACTGCAAGTTCAGTGGATCAAACCCACTGGCCACCCCTGGAAAACCCTATACAGGGTTGCTATGAGTCAAGCCAACTCAATGGTACTTAGCAACACCAGCTTGTTTTAGCAGCTAGTGACTTATTCTAAAATATATTTGGATTTCTTTGTTTTTGAGAACTCTTCCTAATGCAGATTTTTATTTGTGCTTATAATAGTTGAAGCATTTCAATTGCTTTTGAGACTTTTTCAAAAGCAATGGTCTTCCTTTGAGTCACTGGAAATACAATTTACCAAAGGTGGTCACAACTGTAAAGAGTTAATATAAAAGCCTCAATTAGATTCTGGGCCTAACGGGAAAGTCCCTGTAGAGCTAACATCCTTCAACAAGCAAGCATGTTGCTGGTTCACTAAATGCTTGGTCTATACCACTGCCTTTCAGTTGAGCAGATGTGGATTTTGATATAAATTGTGCTGGCATTTGCTGCTCTGAAAATAGATTTGTTTTTGCCTGCTTCCAAGCTCATTTTTAAAAAGCAACCGTCAACAACTTCCATTTCCTCCCTTTAGGCAGGTCAACAGACCCAGAGCTCTGTTTTCCCACAAAAAGCACAGCCAATAAAGAATCCAAAGATCTTAGGCTTTGCCTAGTTCAGGGGTGGGAACATCCAGCCCATGGGCCATATAAGGCCCACGAAATCATTTGGTCTGGCCCTGCCAGGGCAACCACATTTCTAGCCATCATATGGTAGTTGTTGTTAAGTACCTTCACGTTGACTCATAGCAACCCTGTATAGGGTTTTCCAGGAATGGCTGGTAAGTTAGAACCATCGACCTTGTAGTTCAAACTGTGCTTTATCCCACAGTGTTATACCACATTGTTGGTGTTGTTAAGTGCTGACTCATAGTGACCCTGTATAGGGTTTCTGAGGTACAGCTGATGGGTTTAAACTGGTTTGAAGTCCAGTGCAGGTCCTTCAGCACCACACCAGGAGTTAGGGGTGAGTGGGTGAAACGTTTTACCAAATACAGCAGCTTAATTTTAAGTTGATAACTTTGTATGGCCTGTGAATGATGCTATAAGTTTTTTTGGGAAAAAAAAAAAGACTTCCACCCCTGGCCTAGTTGGTGTCTCATCACATGTAGAGATCCCCTCAACAGAATTCCAGACCTACCTCTCTTGCTTTCCCTGTTTAACAGTAAGCTCACCACCTGAAGAAATAACATATATTAGTGTTGAGTCCTGGTGTGATGCTGTAGGATAAGCACTGGACTGCTAACCACGAGGTCAGCAGTTTAAGCCCACCAGCTGTTACATGGGAGAAAGAAGAAGCTTTCTGATCCCGTAAAGATTTACAGCCTCAGAAACCCTCTCCAGGGTCTCTAGGAGACTCTGTGGCAGCGAGTTTTAAGTTTGAGTGTTGAAGAACACAGCCAGCTAGAAAGTTTCATCTTACACCGAGCTGAAACTGACGTCCATAAAATTCCAGTCTTCAGTTTCTCATCGTTTCTTAGAGGCACCCTCTAAAAAAAAATGTAGTTTCCATGGGTATTTACCTTTGCTGCAAACACACCTATGAATGTGGTGGAGTATTCAGGGGACAAAATGAGGAAAATTTCTTAGACATGACCAAACATCTTAAGGCAATGAGTTGCTGGACCTGGGGCATCAGAATCGTAGTCACAGAGGACATCATGGTCAATTGTATTTTCTCTTTTCCATGCAGCAAAATTTCCAGAAACTTCCTCAAAACATACTCTAGCTTAGGGATGGGGAACATCCAGCCCACAGGTTGTCTAAGGCCCACGAAATCATTTGGTCTGACCCTGCCAAGGCAACCGCAGTTCTAGCCATCACATTACTGTTGTTGGTAAGTGCCATTGAATTGGTTCTGACTCATAGACACCCTGTATAGCAAATCGATCTTTTGGTCCAGTACTTTATCACACACCACCACACCAAGACTCCAGCCATTACATTAGAGGTGAGTCAATTATATGTTTGACCAAATATAGCAGGAGAATCTTTAAGTTGATAATTTTGTATGGCCTGCAAATAATATTATAAATTTTGGCAGAAAAAGGTTCCCCATCCCTGCCAAAAGCCTGTGGAAGTTGAAGTACCAAGAGCTAGCCACATTCTGAGCAGTGTGGACAGGTTGCCATCCTGAGTTCAGGACAGTCTGACTCCGGGTGAGTTGACTTGGTGTGGGGTATCTTGAAAAGCATGAATTCAGAGGAACAGCTCTAGTCAGCTTCAGTAAGGTTTAATGGCAAGAGACAAAAGAATTGTAGAAATCCTGGAATAGGTTAGGAGCCAACACAGTTCTAACTGTAAGGATACCTTGGGGCCCCAGTTTATTTCTGAGTCCTGGTGTTGCACTGTGGGTTAATGTGCCAGACTGCAAAGCCATTTGAACTGCAAGGTCAGTGGTTCAAGCTCACCAGCTGCTGCTTGGAAACCCTATACAGGGTTACTATGGGTTGGAACTGACTTGATGACACTTCACAAAAACAAGTCTTACCCATCAAAGCCTTGGTCTCTATTCCTCACACCTTTTATTTATCTGCTTACTCTTGGGTTGGAGTCCCTAAATGGCTCCTAACCAAAAGGCTGAAGGTTTGAATCTATCAAGAGGTACCCTGAAAGAAATGCATGACAATCTGCTTCTAAAAAGCCATTGAAAAGTCACGGAGTACAATTCTCCTCTGACACATAAGGGGTCAACAACTCATTTGGTGTTTGGTTTGCTCTGACTTACACTGCCTCACTGTTTATTATGGTTCAGGACTTCTGCTGCCTGCCACCTCTGTGAATATGCAGCTTGTGGTCTTGTCCCAAATTATTCCCTTTGACTGTTTTAGCTACCTAATGCTGCTACACCACCAGTGAGCGGCTGTATCAAACAGAAATGTATCTTCCCACAGTTTAGGAGGCTAGATGTCCTAATTCAGAGCTCTGACTCTAGTAAACACTTTCTCATCCTATAGGTTCCAGGGGAAGGTCTTCTTTGGCTACTTGGTGACCTTCATATATGGCATGGTATCTGTCTTCTCCCATCTCTCTTTGCTTAATCTGCTCTTTTCTATCTCAAAAGAGGTCAACTCAAGACACACCCTACAGGAAGTTGTCTTGTTAGTATAACAAAGAAAACCCATTCCCAAATGAGATCATAATCACAGATATTTGTTGTTGTTAAGTGCCCTTAATTGGAATAGGAGCCACTGGTGAGTTTGAACCATCGACCTTGTGGTTCAAGCCAACCTTGAGGTGGAGTGCTTATCCTAACACTCCACACTAGGACTCCTTATGGCTGTATTAAAATTCCAAGTCAGAGTTGGAACAATGGTTTCTGGAACTAAAATAAAGCTTGAAAACCACAGAGGCCAGCTCTTTCTCTGGCTTCTGTGCTCAGTGGTTGGTCTCATTTTCACCAAGATTTGCACAATCCCCTGAACTTCCTCCTGAGTCCAGTTGGAGCCAACGGGTGTACTCTATCTTCAGCATCATTAAATGCAGCAAAGAGCTGGAAAAATGACTGCTGACCTTCCTGTTCCAGGAAGCAATGGCCTGCTGCGGCATTTCCCACCCCAGGCTTGAACCAGCACCAACTCAGCATGCTTTGAGTAATGATCTGTTTATTTCATGGCACCATTGGGGCTGGGGAAAGAAGGGAGGCATGTGCACACTGGCTGTTGGCACTTTGCAGGCAGCAGAGGAGATGCCCTTCTACCTGCATTCCTACTGCCTTTGTTGTTGTTACCATCAAGGTGGTTTCCTTTAATAAAGCTAAAATAAAACCAACCAACCAGTAAAGAGGCCTGTTGCTGTCAAGTTGACCCTAATTCATGGCAACCCCCTACGTGTCAGAGTAGAACTGTGTGTCGTAGAGTTTTCAATAGCTGGTTGTGGTTGTTGTTTAAATTTGTTGTGCCTTTCTTGCAAGGCACCCCTGGATCAACTCAAATCTCCAATCTTTCAGTTAGCAGCTGAGTGAGTTAACGGTTTACACTTCCCAGGGACTCCCAAATTCAGCAGATATACGTGTACACTGTACACTTTTACTAGGTTATAGAAGGGAACTGTCTCTGTTGTATTTGAATCTTGGATAGAGCCTCAAGCTAAAGATAATGGGGACAAATAGCCCATGTTCTACAGACAGCTGTTTGCTTCATGCCAGCGGCACTCACAGGAAGATGGCAAAGTTAGTTCTGAGACTCCCACCCCATTCAGGCTGTATAAGAAACAGTTGGAGTCTTTCTGAGGAGAGGCTTTCTAAGGAGAATTACATACAGAAGAACGGTAGGGTGTTTTCCCTCCCTTCCCTCCTCCTTCATTGGGCCAACTGAAGGTTCCAGGAGAACAATGCATGGAATGGGGTCTGTGGATGAGGGGAGACTAGCTTCTCATCTCTCTGACTGCATGTGTGCTGAGTCCCCTGTTGCGAACGGAGCAGACTGAAGTGAGAAAGTGCTTGGGAGAACTTGATGCTTCTCCAGGAGTTAAATGCTGCTGCCCATGGGCTGGAGCTACAGTGATGGAGAAGAGAAATCCAGCAATTAGGAAGACTGCTCACCCATCCTCCAGAAGGGCAAGGGTCCACCATACTCATGGGCAAGGGCACCCACGTGGAGTTCACTGGGCTTGAATTGCCCCAATGGACCTGACCTCAGAAGACTATGGGGCAGGGGTTGAGGGATTAAAGTAGGCATACAAAGGAGCTAGCTGGGAAGGGCATACCCCTCATTAGGAATGGGGCAGTGCAGAAGATCCTCAGAGAATCCCCGGATGCTCTGTGGAAGAGCCAACTTTGGGATACTGCCCTAACAGAAGCAATGTGATAGCCAAAGAGGGTGTACTCAGAGTATCAGCTGCATGAAGCTATCTCTGCCCCATTCTTCCTCCTTTACCCAACCTTGAGGAGTTGGGCAAAGGTCATAAGTAGAACTAGGAGAGTGAAAGGGCAGACAGTGTTCTCTCAAATTCTCATTTTTGGTCTCTTAGCTCCAACCAGGTTTGTGTTGATGGGAGGGATAAAGCTTTATACTAAATGTGAAATTAAAAACCCAAGATGAAACTCCTTCTGTTTTTTATAGCTGAATACACTACGCACTCTTTCTAAATGTCACCAAGTGACTGGGAAGGAGTTTGAAGGCACTTTTCTCATGGAACCCAACTGAGTACAGGCCACTCAACAAGCTGGATGCACAGGCCTTGGAATTTCATCTTCCTAAGCCTCAGTTTCTGATGTTAAGTGGAGATAAACCACACCTACCTCCCAGAGCTGTTTTAAGGATGGAAACAGAAAGTTGATGCTAATGTATCAGGTATCCAGTGGTTATCCAGAGTGGTGCAGCTCATCTACCTCCATCTGCCATTACTGAGCATTAGTCCCTCCTTGTGACTCCAGAACCAATAGACTTCTAGAACATCAGCACTGAAGAAACTGTGGAGAGCATATAGTCCAGCCTCCTCATATCACACATGGTGAAACCGAGGTCCAGAGAGGCTGGGCTGAGCTGCTTAAGGCCACCCCATGGTTAACGGCAGAGTTAAATGGGACCAGCATCTCCTAACCCCTCGGTCAGCCTTCTTTGTACAAAGCCCATGGGCATCCCTATCATATCTTAGTGAAGGGTCATGGATCAGTTGATTGAAAAGTGAGCAGTGCCCTTTAACCATGGACCTGGTCCCCTCAGCAGAGCCAGGAGCTACCAGGTAAAAGAAAGCATTGACACTCGCTTTCACTCACCCACCAAACTTTACCAAGAATCAACCAGTGCCCGGAACACTGTATGAAGCTGGAGTTGGATAAGGAAGCCACCATCTCTGTCCTTATTGAGTTCATGAATAATGGGTGAGACAGAAGCATCTCCGTGTGCTTTAGAATTCTAGAAAGACTTTCCAGAGATGTTGGTGAGCTTGTGTAATAAATGGGAAAGGATGGTGGACATACTCAGGACCTCTCTCTTCTACGGGTATCCACTTTGAGTTCCATGGCTCTGACCAGGCTGGTAGAAAGTCCTCTCTAGCCCTACTTTCACGTCTGAATACCTCATTACTCTGCAGATAAAAGTTGGGGTTCTTAAGCAAGAGATTTACTTGGTACTGATGAAGAAGAGATTATATGGGAAAGAGGTTGTCCACACTTGGTTAGCACACCTCTGCTCATTTCACAATTTCATAGTCCTTCCGATGAGCCCTTCTCTTCCCACATACATCATCTGCTTGTAAATTTTTACAATGGGAGGATGACTGTGGGTGAGAGAGAGGAGAGAAGATGGCTAGGGTACAAACCTTCACTAAAGACAGCAAAGTGAGTAGAGTTCAAGGTTTAGTTCCTGTTCAGGGTGTAAAACTTTACATTCAAGTAGCACTATTCACCCAGTGATCTCAAAGCACTTACAAGACATCAGCTGCATTTTTTTTTTAAAAGTTTTTATTGTTAATTGAGTGATAGTTTACATGGGAGAGCATCAGTTTTACACTCACCGTTTCATTGCAATGATTAGAATCTCCTCCATCACCAGCTGCATTTTTAAAAACTTTATTTTTGTTGTTGAGAATACACACAGCAACATATAACCAAATCAACCAGTTTCTTCGTGTATAATTCAATGGCACTGATACATTCTTTGAGTTGTATAACTATTCTCACCTTTCTTTTCTGAGTTTTTCTTTCCCCAGTAACTAAACTTACTGTTGTCTAAGTTTCTTGTGTATTCATTTGTGTTAGTGTTGCCATTTTGATGCTATAAAGATAGATACTGAAAGAGCAGAATTTCCGCTCAAGGCAGACATTCTTTACTAGTTAAGCTAAACTATTATTTTATTTTAGATTTTGAGATATATTTGGTTTAAGGTGTAAAGACTGTCTCAGGACAATAGTTCTGGGGTTCATCTAGCCTCCATAACTTCAGAAAATTGGCAGTCCATTAGAATCTGAAATTCTGTTCTGCATTTTCCCCCTTTTGGTCACGATTCTCCTATAGAATCTTTGATCAAAATGTTTAGTAATGCTAGCTGGGCACCATCCGGTTCTTTTGATGTCATGGCAAAGGAAGCAGCTGCCATGAAGGCAATTAGCCACACAGTCCATTTCCTCTACCCATCCCCGACTCTAATTCTTCTTCTCTTGCTCCAGGCAAATAGAGACCACTTGTGCCTTGGATGGCTACTTGCAAGCTTTTAAAGTCCCCAGGCACTCTGTAAGGAACTAGGAGGTAGAAGAGAAATACTAAACAGGTTAGTAGGTCAATTAACTGGAATGTCTCATGAAGCCATGACCCTAAATCTCCAAAGGAGCCTGCATTTCCTTTTAACCACCAAGTAATCAAAATCTGAATTCAGCGTCCATGTAAGTAATATGGGGGATAAGCACTTAGCTCTTTGAATGTTGTTGTTAAGTACTGTCAAGTCGGTTCCGACCCATCGCAACCCTGTAGAGGGTTTCCAAGGAGTGACTGGTGACTTTGAACTACCAACCTTGCAGTTTCAAATCAACTTTGCAGTCTAGTGCATTAACCCACAGCGCCCCACCAGGACTCCAAAACAGGCTGATGTTGCTAAGTACCGTTGAATGGCTCGACTCATAGCAACCCTGTATAAGGTTTTCGAGGAGCAGCTGGTGGGTTTGATCCACTGAACTTGCAGTTAGCAGTTCAGTGCTTATCCTTCCTTGCCACTCCAAGACTCAAAAGCGAATGGTGATAGTATGTCATGTAGTTGGTTCCAAATCCTAGTGACCTGATTAGGTTTCTGAGATTGTAAATCTTTACTTTCTCCCACGGACCAACTATAAGTTTCAAACTGCTAACCTTGAGATTAGCAGCCCAACTCATAACCACTACACTTTGGATGTAATACCGATTAAATACAATCAAAGGCAGTACAGTAGCTTGAAAGTGTTAAGGAGATAATGCTATGTGATAATAGTTCATTGGATCAGCTCTTATTTGTAGCTCCCAAAACTTCCAGTGGTTGTCAACGCTCTACACTAAAGAGTTGGACATTAGACTATGCTTCCAAGCCAAGGTCAATGGTAGACACAGGGCAAATGATGGGAAAGAGACTGTGGGAATAAAAATGTACTTGACAAACAACATGCCTCTGGTTGCTCAATCACTGACATTTTCAAGCAGGATAATGGTTTGGTTTAAACCAGAGATTGCAGATCAGGAGCCTAGAAGCCAAATCTAGCCCACATGTGTATTTTGTAAAGCCAGTATAATGTGTGTATGTGTTTAATTTGAATTAGTTGCCAGTATTAAAAATTGGAATATTTAACAACAAAATTTGGACTTCTGGGTTGTCTTAACAACCTGAATGACCTCAAAGACAAATATAAGCAGAAGACTATTAAAATAGAAGAAGAAATCATTGGAGAATTATTTTATAACCTCAGCATAAAGAAGGCCTTTTAAATTTGGACCCAGAATCTAGATGTTACAAAGAAAATTACTGACAAATTTGGTGACATAAAGACCAAAACACCTTAAACAGAGTCAAAAGACAATATGCTGGGGAAAGTTTTTGCAACTCATATGACTTTGCAACTTATTAAACGGACAATCTCTCTAATATATAAAGAGTTCAAGAAATCAATAAGTGAAAAATCAACAACTCCATAAGAAATCAGCAAATGACATGAACTGATGAAATACAAGTGGCTTTTAAATATATAAGGAGATGCTAAAATTTGATCATTAAAGTACACACATACACACAAATTAAACTTCATTCAGATACCATTTTGCACATGTTGGAATTACAAATATACTGAGCTTGCAATTGTACACAATTAGGCATGACTGTGAAATTTAAACAATTACAACAATAACTATTTATACCATAGGCCAAAAACCACTGACTTGTAACCATATGCCCCATAGACTAGATTCTCTTAGGAGTTTTATACCTGGATTCTGAAAATGGAAAGAACTTTGCCAGGATCCTGCTTGGCATTTAACCTGACAATGCTCTAGTATCAGTGGCTACTGAGTCATTCCAATGTGGGTCAGAGTAGAACTATGCTCCACAGGGTTTTCAATGACTGATTTGTGTGTTGTTTTTTTAAATATCCCATATCTTATCTTCTACCCAGGCACCACTGGATGTACTCAAACCTCCAGACTTTCCATCAGTAACTGAGCATAGTAATTATTTGCACCACCCAAGAACTAAAATTCTGCAAAGGTGCAAGTTAAAAAAAAATTTTTTTTTGTAGTGCTTCCTCTGTACACCTATCCTATAATGCTGTTCTATTTCTTATTTTAAAACAAAGAAGAATGGGACAAACCACAGCGGGGGAAGGAGAAAGTCCAGAACCATTGCACACTCACTGCAACAAACCCAAGATCACTGGCATTCCCCTTTCTTACAGCAGGAAACCGAGCAGCCATGTGACTTGACTTTCTTTGACAGATGCAAGCAGGTTCTTGCTGAACAAAGGAGCCTCAGCTAGGGTCTGCTTGAAGTAGAAGCTTATTTTGATATAGGTCGATTTGGTTGACTAAACCAAAGGGACTCAGAAGCTAAGGCTGTCCTGGTCAGCTGCTGAGAAAGTCTCAGTCACATTATGGGAGGGGCTTTGCCAAGGATTTAAATTGTACTTTTCTTTAATCCTCTTCTCCAGGGTGAAGCGTTCCAAGACCGGTCCTTAAGAGCTGTTCTGTGTGAAGAAAATATCAGCAGTGAACTCATAAAATGCCATTGCTCCCTCTGAATATAGGAGAAAGTCTGACCAATCCTTTGGATGCAAAAAGAACCGGGTTCCTGGATAGTGTGGAAGATGGGTTGTAGGGGGATCGGGAAGTGGTCAAATAAGACTTCAAAAGAGACACAAATTTCCTGGCATAGTGCTGTAGGATAAGCACAGAACTGCTAACCACAAGGTCAGTGGTTCAAACCCACCAGCCACTCTTTGGGAACCCAAACAGGGTTGCTATGAGTTGGAACCGACTTGACAGTAATTAATAACAACAGAGCAGTTAAAGGAAGAGTCAGTGCATTAAATAGAAACCCAAAAATTACTGAACTGTTGTTCCCTTTAAGCCTAGGAAGTTCTCACTAGTTACAGCCTATGTGGTTGTCTCTCCTTACTCCCCTAGTCATAGTCCATTCTTGGCAAGTTGGCCATGAGAGACTTTGTGATTCCTGCTGAACGATCCTTCCATGTTAGTGGAACCACATGTGGGCAGATATTGTTGTCTTTGGCAAAGGGAATGTCTTTAGAAATCAAGGATTAGAGTGAGAAGGCCATTTTTTTTTTTTTGTAACCAAGGCGCATCCCTGATTTATTTCTTGCTGGGTCCTTCTTGGAGTATCAAGTTGTAATGGTTAAAATTTCCAGAGAAGAGTGGTGGGGAATAAAGCCATTAAACAGTGTGGGGAAGATGGGTTCTTTTGGAGACTGTCCACAGCTCTTCCTTATCCAGGAAGCCTCCCTTGTGACTCATTGGGGCCCTTCTTTGGGGGAAAAGCAACTTTCTACAACAAGAGCTGTGATGCAAACTGGTTTTGTGAGATGCTAAGAACACTGATTGCAACCACTAAGAAAAATAGAAGCCGGCCAGGGAGCTGCCAAATTCTGTGGAAAGTCACATCCCAGAGTCTCTCCAAACTCATGTTTTCTTCCACCATTGCTCAGAATCACTGAGCTAGAGTTGTCAAAAGAATGTGTTTCTATTAAATAGCATAACTTCAGAATGCTGGGTAACTCAAACGCTAGCTGTCTAGCTCTTCCTTTCCCTCTGTCATTAAAATAAAAATACAAAAGATTAGAAAACATACTCATAGCAGGGTTTTGTTGTTGTTTTTAGAATTGGGAAAGGTATGTGTCAGGCTGTATTCTTTTTATTTTATTTTTTAAGTTTTTATTGTCAATTGAGTGATAGTTTACATGGAAGAACATCAGCTTTACATTCATTCTATCATATTTCATTTCATTGCAATGATTACAATCCCCTCCATGTATCATCATTCAACCGCATTTGCTTCCATTCCCTCTGGTTTTTGTTTGTTTGTTTTGGATGTACACTGACACACTCAGGATTATATAACTATTCAAACAACCAAAGGACATACTCTTCATAGCAGGGTTTTGACAACACTTCTAGCAGATACTTATAGTTTGACAGCAACAATAAAGAGCCTTGAGAATTGGTGCTCAGAATTATAGCCCTGGGGTCTTTTAATATTCTCAATCATCAAACAGAAGTTTAATATGAGTCTTATACTCTATCTAGTGGAGTATGACAAAGAATTCAGAATTAACAAGAGTTGAAAACAAAAGAGTTTCTAGCTAGCCCTCCATTATTCAGAACAATCCCTATACCCAAGCAGAGCAATTACTTGAAGTTGCAGTACACCTTCCAGGGCTGGGGCTGCATTTTCTGGATATTAGTCTATAACATTATAGCTCAGAACCATGTAAAATGCACAGAAGATTGAGCCACAAGAGACCTAGTTCTAGTCTAGACTATATAACTATGTTGTTGTTGTTTAGTGCCGTCGAGTCAGTTCCGACTCATAGTGACCCTGTATAGGGCTTCTGAGGCTGTACATTTTTGTAGGGGCAGAAAGCCTCTAATTCTCTGGGTCTCAGCTTGTTCACCTGTAAGATGTTGTTGTTGTTAAGTGCTGTTGAGTCGATTCCGATCCATAGCGACTCTCTATAGGGTTTCCGAGGAGCAGCTGATGAGCTTGAACTGCCGACCTTGCAGTTCAAACGGCTTTGCAATCTGGTGCATTAACCCACAGAGATACACCAAGATTCCCATCTGTAAGACAGGCTGGTTGAATTAGCAAAGGCTGTCCTAGGATGTCACTACCCTAGGGTGTCTGTAGTTTGTCATACTGTCATGGCTTATGTGTTGCTATGATACTGGAGATATGCCACTGGTATTTCAAATAGCAGCAGTATCACTCATGCGGACAGTTTTCAGCAAAACTTCCAAATTTAGACAGACTAGGGAAAAAGGCCTAGCAACCTATTTCCAATGAAAACCTTAAGTGTCACAAGAGAATATTGTCTGTTACAGTGCTGGAAGGTTAGTCCGCCAGGTTGGAAGACACTCAAAATGCACAGAGTATGCGACAATGAACTCAGACATAACAATGATCAGAAATCTGGCAAAGGACTGGGAAATGGTTCATTCTGTTTTGCATGGGATCAGACATGACCCTTGACTGGGAGGAAAGAGATGGCACAAAGAAGAAAAGATGGTACACATAAAGAAGGAAAAAAAATGATTAAAAGCATGTTAGTGGGAGAATATGTGTGTTACTTTCCTTGACTTGGTAACTCGATCCCCTCTTGTATTTGGATCAGTGTTCTTTCTCCCTTTTCTTTCGTCTACAAGTGTCGAAATTATATTCATTCTTGAAGGCTCAGTTCAAATGCTATCTCTTCATCTCTTCTATACGAATCATCTCTTCACTGAGCTAGCCCCGCATTAATTTGCATCTCTACTATGATACTTATCAGTTTGTCTGATATTAAAAGATTCCACACCAAACTGTCATCTCTGAGACATAAGGTTGTGGTTCATATTTGTATACCTGATAATGTCTAGCAGAAGGCCTTGTACAAACCCAGGGCTCAAATTAATGTAGAGTGACTGAATGGCCGCTTGAATGAATAAAGGCATCCCATAATATCTGGACATAGCAAAACTATTCCAGTTTAATCTAAATGTTTAAATATTTTTGTTTTTTACATTATTGTATTTTTCCTCTTACAAAAACACAGAATAAGTCTATTCTAATGTGGATTGCTTATTCAGTTACAGATCCCACACTTGACCACTTGTTAGACTGTAAAAGAACCCTGATTTTCTGACAGTATAATATTTGATAAATGTCATACTAATGGTCATCAAATATATGCCCGTGACAGCATTTCAGATCCAGCCTGCTGGGAAAATTTAATTCCTCTCATTTAGTCCCACCTTCCTAGAACCAGAAAAGAATACTTAGAGAATTAGTAATCTTTGTTAAACACAAATAAAGGGGGAAAACAATGCCCACGGCTCCTTGAATCTGAATCTTTGCCACACTGTAGAAAATATATCATTGATATTAATGTGCTTACAGCTTATTATACAAAAATTAATTAAAAATTAAAGAAGATCAGGGCACAAAATTCTGCATGTCTAATTTCCCTACCAAAGCAGCTTATACAGTGAATAGCTAAAATTCTAAGAGCATTAGTTTATCACAGCGCAGCACACAACTCCATTCCAGATCTCTTCCTTTCAAAGGGAGAGGCGACTCCTTGTAGCTTTATGGATTCTCCATTAACATGTCATCTTTGGGGAGGGAGGTAAGGCCTAAATGGATTTGATGTGGTTCTATGATTCTCAGCTCAAACCTCAAGTCCTAGAATAGAGCCAGGTTATTCCCAAACCACAAATGGTCCTTTCCGAGCAAGATGGACAGGCCTGTTAGTGGTACCCAGTGATGCTAGATCTCTCTATAAACTCATGTATGACTCAGAGGTAGGAAACCTACAAGTTAGGTCAAGGTGACTCCTACCTCTAAGATCAAGCCACCTCTTCTCCCCACCCTTGTACCTGGGGTGGCCAGGTAGAGCACAAATATAGTAAATGCTGGAGTCAGACATTGAAAGCAACTTGAGCCACAGTTTCCTCACTTTTAAATTAGGAATCATCATATCTACTTAGGGGATTATGTCAATAGCTAAACAAGATTAATGCGTATGTTCCACCTGGCACAAAGCGGATGCTCAAGAAATGTTGGACTCATTTTGATTATGTCAAAATCAAACATTCCACTTTAGTACTTTGACAGTTTCATTTATTTCCCAGAACATAAAATCTGCAAACCTGTGACTCTAATGAATTATAAACTTTTGTAGGCAAGAGCAGGGTTTGATTAATTTCTGTGTTTCCCATGCTTATCACAGTTACTGTGGATCATAGTGTGGTGCTTTAGGATAAGCACTAGACCTCAACGTTGGTTTGATCCTCAAGGTTGGCGGTTCAAAAACTCACCAGTGCCTTCTCAGAAAGCCCCTGCAGGGTCACTATGAGTTACTGATTTGACAGCACTTAACAATATCACAGTTTCCAGCACAGATTCATTCGTGAGAAAATGTATTTTGAATGAAAAAGAAGAGCCACCAGTTTTGGGGTACTTACCAGCTGCTCCTCGGAAAGTCGCTATGGGTCAGAATTGACTCGACAGCACTCAACAACAACAACCCACTAGTACTTGATACAAACTCAGTGAATTTACATAACAACCCTATGAGATAGATACTATGTTTTTAAGGATACAAAAAGTGAAAGAGATTTAGTGTGGTAACTTTGCTAAGGCTACACAAATATTAGATAAACCATATGAAATTGCCTATCCTAGTGTAGCGCTGTAGGATGAAGAAGCACTTGGACCAAACGGTCAGTTTGAGTTACAAGGTTGGTGGTTCAAACTCACCAGCCACTCCTTGGAAACCCTACATAGTGGTGCTGTCAGAAGCTACTCAATGGCACTCAACAATAACAATATAGTCTACCTTTTAAAAAATAGGAATCAGGTTCTGAACTAAATGCCTTACATACATTATAATTTAATTGTAACAACCTTGTGAAATTATAAATGGGGAAACTGAGACTCAGAAAGGGTAGGCAATTTACCCAGGGTTTTTAACCATTTTGTTGTTGTTGTCATCAGATGCCATCGAGTTGGAACTGACTCATAGCGACCCCATGCAACAGCAGAACAAAACAATGTCCAATCCTGGGCCAACCTCACCACCGCTGCCACACTTGAGTCCATCAATGATGCCACCTGGCCAATCCGTCTCATTGGGGGTCTTCCTCTTTTTCTCTGACCCTCCACCTTACCCAGCATGACATCCTTCTCCAGAGACTGTTCTCTCCGGAAAATATGTCCAAAGTATGAGAGACAAAGCTTAGCCATCTTGGCCTCCACGGAGCACTCTGGCTGCACTTCTTCCAAAACAGATCTATTGGTTCTTCTGGCAGTCCATGGCACTTTCAGTATTCTCCTCCAACACCACAACTGAAAGTCATCAATTCTTCTACGGTCTTCCTTGTTCACTGTCCAGCTTTCGCATCCATATGAGGCTATTTAAAATACCATAATCAATCTCCTATTAAAAGGTGGAAGCCTGTCTCCCTCCAATTCCCTGATGCCAACCCCAGCAGACTATGGCTGCCTGCATAGGGTTTAGGGTTTACACTGTTTGTATTGTTTCATGAATGAACAAATGAATGAGGGGTAAGAAGGAAGGAGAGAAAGAGTGGGAAGAGGAACAGGGAGGCAGAGAGAACAGGAAATGAGAAGGCAAGATGTTGACAAACACTGTCAAGTATTAGATTATTCTCACCAGATCTTTCTTTTGCATAATTGCTGTTGTGTAGACCTGGCTGGTCTCAACCAGGCAGCGTGGGGCCAGCTCTTCTGTGGAATTAGCCCCAGAAGGACCTTATCTGGGGGCTTCTTGTTCGGATGAAAAGGGGATCTCCAACTCCTGCCCTGAACCCTCTGTGGACAGCCATGGTCTGCTGGGGCTGGCTTTACAGAAAGATAACTTCCTGTTCCAGCAGCCCGATTGCCTGCAAGGGCAGCAGGGGCCTCCCTGCTTTGTCTGGTAGCCCACATGGCTGGTCAGATTGTGCTTGCTGTTCTAAGGGATTGCTCATGAAGGCCTCTTAAAATTATAAGGTCCCTGCCTTTGGAAGTCAGCCCAGCCAAGCAGCAATCAGGGAAAACCCCACCACTCCAATGAGTGCTCTTCCCCAGTCTGTGCTGTTTCAACAGAGCAAGGATTCCCAGAACTGGGATTTCAGAGTGATGGCTCCCAAAGGAAAAGACGGAGACTGCAGTCTCAAACCGGTCTAAAGGTTTTCATTACAGATAAGGAACCTGGGGCTCTGAGAGGTTAAGTGACTTGTACATCATCACACAGCAAGAAAATGCGTTGTTGGGATGTAATTCTAGGTAAGTCTGACTTCAAAATCTACAGTCTTGCTGCTGTCTTGTCTGCAGCTCTGCTTCCTGAATTGTAATAAGGGACAATGCTCATTATCTCAACTTTCCCTGCTTTAGGGGGAAATCTGTCATGTAGTGCAAAACCCCTCTCTTTTAAGGTACTTTACCACCACTTGTCAGTTTGTTGTTGCTGTGAGGCTGGAAGCTATGCCACCAGTATTGCTAATATCAGTAAGGTCACTCACAGTGGACAGTCTCAAAGGAGTTTCTAAACTGAGACAGACTAGGAGGAAAAGGTTGGTGATATATTTCTGAAAATTAGCTAACGGGAAACTTATGGGTCACAACACAACATTGTTCAACTTCCTTGTTTTGGACATGTCATCAAGAGAGATCAATTGCTGGAGGAAGACATAATTTGATGAAGAGTCAGCAACAGTGAGGGACATCCTTGGTAAAATGGATTGGCATGGAGCAGCCGGAATGAACTTTACACATTCTGACAATTGTGAGGAGTAAGTAGGTCTGGGCAACACTTTGTTGTACAAAGGTTGCTTAGAGTAGGAACCAACTCAATGGCAGCTCTCTAAGGCATTTAGTGGGCTCGCAGGCATTGCACTAACATACGGAATTAGGATCACTGGATTCCTCCCCCATCTTGGGCCTCAGTTTCTCCATTGTGAACGGAAGGAGTCAAATTAGTGTTTCCCAAATTTCCATCTCCATGATCTTTGCCATATATTCATGTTCAATATACTAATACTTTATGTTGTTATTGTTATGTGCCATGGAGTCGGTTCTGACTCATAGCGACCCTGTACAGGGTTTGTGAGGTGGTAAATCTTTGTGGGAGCAGAAAGCCTCCTCTTTCTCCCACAGAACAGCTCATAGTTTCAAACTGCTGACCTTGGGGTTCGCAGCCCGATTCATAACCACTACACTACCAGAGCTCCAATACTTGTCTTTAAATCAGATTTAAATCAAACCATTTTAAAAAAATTTAGCATGATCTTAAGCAATAATATACATAGAATCAAGGGCTTAAAACACTGGTGAGATTCGTCTAACATACGAATAAGTAAAACATATTTGTAACAACTAAATTACATACTGGAGACATACAACAACTGAGAGCACGCCACAGACCAACAGAGACATGTGACCTTGTGTTGAGAAATGCTGAACTTGACCTCGAAGCTTCTACTCAGCTCTCCTGCCCTGTGAGTTTCTGCCCCTCTTGCCTCCACTGATGTGTGTGAACTCTGGACCATGTTGTCTCCCTGCTGTTATCTGGTCCTCCACAATAGATGAAGGTCAGAATGCAGGCAAGTGTGTGACTTCAGAGGGCAGGCAAAGGAGGCAAAAGTTGAGCTCTGAGAATCCTGGGAAGTGTGGCTTCCAGTTGGGATACAGCCAGGGAGGGAAGACTCATGAACATGAAGAGTTGTTGAATGAGAAAAGGGCAGGGTCCCACTGGGTCATGACCTCTTCTGCCAGCAGCCATAGCATCAAATGCAAACTGTGGCTTCACAAGAGGCAACTGCATGTGTACATGTCTAATTACAGTAGTGGGGCTGGTCTTAGGGAAAGCAGGTCCCCATTAAGCACCCACCCACGTACTACGGGGATCATCCTCATGTTTTGTTTTGTTAGCTTTTAATTGACAAACAACATACATACAGAAAAGTGTACAAATCACAAGTATACAATTCCAGTAACTTTTAAAAAACTAAACATGCCTGGGTAATTAACACCCAGATAAAGAAACGTCAACATCATTTTAGAAGCCTTCTTATGCTTCCCTTATCAGCACTTCCTAGTTCCACAGCTAAATACTATCCTGATTTCTAATCTCAGAGTTTGTTTTTGACTATTTTGAACTTTAAGTCACTGGAATCACATAATATGTAGTTGTGTGTCTAGCTTCATTGATTCAACATTATGTTTGCACGATTCATCCACATGCTACACGTAGCTTTAGTTTGCTCATTCCCACTGATCTCATGTTTAATAGTCCATCGTATAAGTAATACTATAACTTATTCATTCTACTCTTAATGATATCCGGGTAGTACTCAGTTTTTGGCTATGATGAGCATTCTTGTACATGACTTTGGCATCATTTCTCTCAGGTATATGCCTAGGAATGTGTATGTAGATACTCAGCTTTAGTTGTTGGTGGTGTTAAATGCCATCAAGTTGGTTCCAACTCATAGCCAACCTGCATAGGGTTTCTAAGGAACAATTGGTAGGTTTGAACCACCAGCCTTGCTGTTAGCAGTTCAGTACTTATCCCACAGTGCCACACCAGGACTCCATACAATTTTCCAAAGTGCTTATACCAATTTCCATCCCCCCTAGCAATATCTGACAGTTTTAGTTGGTCCATATCTTTGCCAACACTTGGTATTTTTATCTCTTTAATTTTAGCAATTCTGGTGATTATGTAAATCATTCATAGTTTGCTTTTGTTCAAATTGTACAACAAGCCTATGGTAGATGTGATTTCAAAAGAAAGCACCAAGGAAGAAGCAGTGTGATATAAGAGACAGACATCCAGACCCTGACTCAACATCTGGCCTTGATGTCTGTTCTGTAGGTAACTAACTTGATGCCATTGGAAAGGAACTGCTGCTGGCCCTTGCAAAAAGCCCTTACATAGATTCTTGCCCATTCATCTTACCCTCACAGCAAACTGATGAAGGCAGTAATTATTCTCAAGAGCAAATATAATTTGCAAAGTAAGTAGCAGAGGCAAAGTTCAGGTCTATCTTCTTCTGATTCCAGGCAATGTTCTTTCACATTGGCTTTTAATTCACTTTTTAGTTTCTGCATGTCAGGTGCCCCATTTTTAAGAACAAAGTGTTGAACTACATGATGTTCCCTCCAGTTTAAATATAGTGGTTAATTTGTTTCTGAATGTATGGGTAGCATTCCAATAAATGAAAGACTTTGATCAATTCTATCTAAGAGGAAATGGAACCAAACTCAACTGGTAACTCAGATGCCAAATGCAGCAGAATCTTTGTGAACACCCAGCTGCAGAAGACATCAAAGACTTAGCAAGACTGAGAGGAGAAGTTTGGTCATTTAAATGACAAAATATACTTTACTAACAGATTTTATTACTTGAGGTTTTCTGAAACTAAAGCATACTCAATTGTTCATCCATATAGCCAACCAAGAAACCATCTACCTATCAACTCAACCAAGAAACCATCCAACCAGGCAGCCAGCCATTCATTCAATAAGCACATATTGAGTTTCTTAATATGCCAGTACCCAAAGTAGCTTCTGAGATTATAAAATTATCAACTACTTCTCTCTACTCAGAATTACTAGACGGCCTGATCTCATCCTCTGTCATCCCCAAATCAACTTATTACTAAGGGTGGCACAAAGTAAAGCTAAGAAATACTTGATGAATGAATGAATGGTTAATCTCTGAGAACTCTAAATCACAGAAATTGACTGGAATGTGTATTCCTGTCACTTCCCATTTCTCCTCATTGGACTGAGAACTTGGAATCTTGGAGTTCAGTCTGCCATCCATCCTTCCTCGTACCAACCAGAGTGTGAGAAGGGAAGAGCTGCAATTTCCACACGAGCCTCCTGTCCCGGTAAGTGCAAACAGCTGGGAAACAAGTTCTGCCCACGTTCTCAGGAGACTCTTATTCATGAGACTCATCCACATCAGACATTTCTTAAGTTTTCTAATTGACTTGCGACAGATTTCTGCAGTGTTCTGATGAGGCTCACCTGCAGTGCCTTTCCTCCAAAGATAGAAAGTTACATGTCATCTGAAAGCAAATAATTGTCAAACATGGTGTTTCAACAACACAGGGTCTAGGAAAGAAGGGGGGAGGAAGGAAGGGGTGGCCTCTGAGCTCCAGCATAGTGTCAGGTCCCAGCACTCAAACCCTGTGTCTGCTACCAGATGCACCCAGTTCCATAGCATTTTCTGAGCACCTATTAAGTGCACCCAATGGCTTGTGCCAGAAATCCGAATGTCACCCTTGCCTCCTCCCTCTCCCTGACCTGCCAAACATCCTAAATCACTAAGTTCTACAAACCACCTCTTTCTAGAATCTATCCCTGATAGCTCTGCTACCACCCTAGGCCAGCCGACTATCGTCTACTACCTGGATGATAACAACAGCCTCCTCACTGGTCTCTTTGCCTCCACTCTGGCTCCTTACCTGCAGAGCAGATGCCACATATTTTACAATGGTCCTTATCCAAATACTCCAAGCCCTTTCATTGGGCCACAAGACCTTCCATTATCTGGCTTCTGCCTCAGTTTGCAGCCTCATCTCCATCCATTCTTCCTTGGCTTATGTTGCTCCAGACACATAGGTCTTTTGGTTCCCTAAATATGCCCTTACTCTTTACTATTAGACATTTACATACATATACTAGTTTCTACCTAGAATGCTTTTTCTTCTGTCCCATCTCATAAATCATTCCTAGTTACCTTTGAACTAGTTTCAGCTTAGACAACACTGTCAGTGAACCCTGATCCAAGCCCAAGTAAGGGGTAATGCCTATGCTCCAAGCCTCGTAACACCTGCACATTCATTTCCCTTTAGTAACACTTATCCCACTGTGTCTAATGGCACTGCAAAGTCTGTTTGAACCACAAGGTTGGAAACCCTATATGGGGTCACTATGGGTTGGAACCGACTAGACAGCACTTAACAACAGCCCCCTACTAGACTAGGCCCCGTGAAACCAGAAACCATGGAGATCTCATCCATTGCTGGTCTAACATGCAGTCTAGGGGATAGGAGACGCTTGATAAGCAATGATGGGGGAGAGAGGTTGATTGAGGATGGGCTGATTGATTGATTGCTAATGCCAGAAAGGCAGAAAGTCTTAACACAGACACCTGGGTTTCTTTACAAGCACTAGTCAATGGCCACCTGGGCAGATGGCTTATCTCTCTAAGTCTCAGTTTCTTCAAGTTTACAGGTATAGGTGCTGTACCAAGCAATGAGATACCTACCAGTCATGAAGTTACTTCACAAAATGAAGATCTGCCAAGCAGGATAGACCCAACCGTACAGCTTTGTTCTCTAATAAGCCTATTTGTGGTTCCCTCTTCACCCAAATGGAAGGAGACAATCTCCACATGCCCTCTGCATAGCCTCCATTCTCTAGGCACCGTGGGATTGAATTAAGAGCTGCTTAATCAATAATCCATGGGCCACAATAAAGGGAGGAGAGACACAAGAAAAATACTCCAGCCACAAAGGGAATAGCTCCCAGCCCTGTCTATCTCTGGGGTCCGATAATTAAACAGAAAAACTCTGAACACATGTGGGAAAAGGAAGGAAATGTTGTTAATGGAATGTGGGAAGAGAACATAATAAAGTAAGAAGTCCTTTAGATTCTACGATCCAGTGGCTTTCAATATTGCTTCAGGAGTTCACATTAGTTGACAAGGTGATCTGGAATTGAAATATATCTTTTTCTGCCAAAGTACCTATTCTCAAAGGGTAGCTCCTACACCAAGGAGCATCAGCATCTTCTGGTAACTTGTTAAGATCAAGCTTCTCAAGCCTACCCCCCAGACTTACTAATGCTAGGGGTAGGGTCTAGCACTCGGAGTTTGAACTAACCCTCAAGGTGATTCTGGAACCTACCAGGTGGTGCTAGGTATGTAATGTTCCCTCGGACACCAGCAGCCTGGGCTCTAGGATATTTCAGAAGAGCTAATGGAGTCCTGGTATGGCATGGTAGGAGAAGCGCTGGACTGTTAACCTCCAGGTCAGCGGTTCAAACACACCAGTTACTCCCAGGAAACCTTATACAGGGTTGCTATGAGTCAGAGCTGACTTGACAGCACTTAATAACAACAACAAACAAGGATTTGATGTCAAGTTGCTTGGTGAACATGTACTTATTTCATTTAAAGAAAAAAAAAAATGACCTTGGAACCCCAAATAGAGTCTAGAGACCAGGAGCTCAGAAACAACCAGATATTTACAGCAGCCTGCCCTTCTTCTCCCCTTTCTTCTGGAATAATATCTCCATTCCTATTCAGGACCTCTTCCTCTACAGGGAAGATGAGTATGAGTAAGGGGACAAAAGTCTGTTCAATTTTGCATTTTCAACACTTAATTTACCTCTACTTGCTAAGGAAAATCCTGCATTTACCTTCGTAAAGGAGATGATTCTCACTTATTAGGAGAGAGACTAAGTCCATGGATATATTAAAGGGACAGGGAACATTGGGAGGGAGGAAAGAGGCAGAAAATCCTTACTGATGTGTGTAGTGAGATTTCAGTGTACAGCAGAGAAAGGGCAGCACCTCCACAGAGGATGCTGGGGCAGATAGGTGGACATCCTGGGCCTGAGTTTGGACATCCTGGTCATCTCTCTGTGAAGTCCACTCTCCTGTGTCAAGAACCCCAGAAGAGGCACTCAGAGAAGTTCCCACTCTCCCAACCCCTCTGAAAACTGAACCCCTGGTCCAGACTAGAATACTCAGTTACCTCTCTTTAGTTGTGGGTCCAGTGAAAATCCAAAACTGTGGAGTCAACTACACCTGGGATCAAATCCCAGCTCTAGAGCACACTATGTGACCTTGAATAAGTAATGATCTTCTTTGAGTATTCTTTTCAGTCCTCAGAATGGGAGTAGGATAATGAAGTCCAGCTTCAAGGGATTTTCAGAGAACTAAATTATATTAGAAGGAAAACATGACATCAGGATTGGAGGAAGACTCATTAACAACTGTGATATGCAGATGATACAACTTGCTTGCTGAAAGCGAAGAAGACTTAAAATACTGACAAAGATCAAAGACTACAGCCTTCCTTTTGGTTGCATGTTAATGTAAAGAAAACAAAAATCCTCACCACTGGACCAATAAATAACATCCATATAAATGGAGAAAAGATTGAAGTTGTCAAAGACTTCATTTTGCTCAAATCAACCATAAACAGTCATGGAAGCAGCAGTCAAGAAATCAAACGATGTATTGCATCAGGCAAATCTGTTGCACAAGACCTCTTTAAAGTGTTCAAAAGCAAAAATGGCAATTTGAGGACTAAGGTGTGCCTGACCCAAGCCATGGTATTTTCAATAACCTCATATGCATGTGAAAGTTGGACAATGAATAAATTAGATGATAGAAGAATTGATGCATTTGAGTTATGGTTTTGGAGGAGAATATTGAAAGTACCATGGGCTGCCAAAAGAACAAACCAATCTGTGTTGCAAGAAGTGCAGCCACAATGTTCTGTAGAAGCCATGATGGCCAGACTTCATCTCTCATACTTTGGACATATTATCAGGAGGGACCAGTTCCTGGAGAAGGTATCATACTTGGTAAAGTGGAGGGCCAGAGAAAAAGGAAGATTCCCAGTGAGATGGATTGGCAAAGTGGCAGCGGCAATGGGCTCAAATGTAGTAACTGAGCAGTGTTTAGTTCTGTTGTACATAAGGTTGCTGTGAGTTGGTACCAACTCAATGGCACCTAACAATAACAACAAATTAAATTGTTAAGATAAATCCTGGGCTCAATGTGTGGAGTAGCATATGAGCTCTGTAAATACTTGATGAACAGATGAATGAATGAATGAACAATTACCTCACTGACTAGAGTGCCTGGAATCAAACCTCTCATACCTTCATCATTCCATTTAGCCCCGGGTCATTTCTTTCCCTTTTAACTTTGCCAACACACACACTCCCCTACCTCCGTCCCAGACAACCAAAGACTACTTAAATCTAAGCAAGTGGTCAGTCACAAAAAGATAAATACTGCATAGGACCACTATTGTAAAGGACTAAGAAAAAGAAATTATACTGAAAGGGGGCAGGGGGAGGTCTTTGTTAGGGATTAGGAAGTAGATGAAGGGGGGAGGG
>NW_006408601.1:10008964-10027782 GCF_000296735.1 Chrysochloris asiatica | reverse complement strand
TAATAATCAATGTAAAGAAACAAGCTATATGAATGGTTGAATGTGAAGCTGATGATGTGCCCTGTAAACTTTCACTCAATCCAAAATAAAAACATTTAATAATAAAAAAAAAAAAAATCTAAGTAAGTGGAAGAGGTGGGAAGAGGTGTCTTCAAGACTCCATCCAGGAGCAAGTGGGTAACCAGAATGATGAGAAATGTCAAATAGAAATGAGACTCTATGAATGAAAGATTAGGAAGGGTAATGCCTAAATTAAGACTCCATGGTAGGGTAAATGTGGACATTAGTAAAACTCCAGTTAGGAGGGGAGTCTTTCCTTTCTTATATTCTCCTTTTTAAACCCCATAGCATTATTTATGTTTCTACACGTGCATTGAAAACCCACTATCCTCCTGGCTTCCTGAAGGCCCTGGCTGATGCAGGGTGGGCCAACAATTTGCTCACCAAAGGAAGCTGCTACTCTCTCAGAGGAAAAACAGGCACGAGATTTACATGGCTTGATATACTCATTAGAGGTTTAATTGGAGTCATTTTGTCAGTGATCCTCCAACAACTCCCCACCCCCCCTTTAATTAACAGAGAAACCTTTAGCTTCACAACTCAAAAAGAAAGCCAAGTAAAAAAGAGGGAATCCCATCCACTTCCTGGACCTGATCCTAGCAGGCAGTTTTAAATCACAGTGGGATTCAAGAGTTGAGATTCAAGGTGGGGTGGGGGGAGGGAATGCTTGACTTCA
Source organism: Chrysochloris asiatica (assembly GCF_000296735.1). NCBI lineage: Eukaryota > Metazoa > Chordata > Mammalia > Afrosoricida > Chrysochloridae > Chrysochloris > Chrysochloris asiatica. Next base: position 10,027,046 of record NW_006408601.1, on the reverse strand, counting down.
ATTTAGAGGATTACCATCCTCATGAAAAGACTATGGAGTCTGAGGGAGCAGGACCTGGGTTCAAATCTTGACTTAACTCACTACCTGTGACCTTAGGCAAGATACTTTATTTCATTGAGCCTCAGTTTCCTCATCTCTAAAAGAGATTCAAAAGACAACTCACAGGATTCTTGAGAGGTTCGAATGAGTGTAACATTTGTGGTGAATTTAGAAGAATGTCTGGCACACAGTAAGTGCACAATAAAAGATTGCGGTCTTATCACTAAAGTCACAAGGATGGAGGGTAATGAGCTTTGGGGGACCAGGAACTGGGTTGCCAAAGAGCTCCCCAAACAATGATAAACTGCCATTTTTGCCTCATTCATGGACACACAAAAGAGAACATGGAAACTACATTAACTATTTCTAGCAAAAATGGTTTGGAATGAAGGCCACAATTACCTATACTTAATCAAGGAGCTCTGGTAGCGTAGTGGTTACGAATCGGGCTGCTAACCTCAAAGTCAGCAGTTTGAAACTACCAGCTGTTCCATGGGAGAAAGATGAGGCTTTCTGTTCCTGTAAAGATTTACAGCCTTGGAAACCCTGTACAGGGTCACTGTGAGTCGTAACCAATTCCATGGCACATAACCACCACCAATCAAGTTGCAGACTATTTTTGTGGCTTGCTATGGTCTCAGTTGGTCTGCCACCCTGCTTCCAGATTCTCCCCTTCCTGTCCTTTCCTTGCTGGCTTGTAACATGGAATATAAATAATTAATGCTATCCAATTACCTAAAGCCAAAAATAAATAAAGCTTCAAGGGTGTATTGGATTTCCGCACAAATCCTCCATTAGGAAGATGATGCAGTCCGCGTGTGGCAGTCTGCATCTCAAACGCCATTTGTGAGGGGGCTGCTCAGTGGGTACCAGGGTTAGTTAAAGCTCGCTTCATTATGGTGGCATCAGGGCAGATGGGAACTGACTGTGCTGGGCTGTTTTCATAGGGAAATGTGCACAAAGTCCCAGGTCAGCACGGTGATAAATGGGCTTGCTGACAATTTGCTGGGAGCACACATCTTGGGGGGACTCCTGAGGTCATGAAATGTCTGCTGTTAAGCTACACAATTTTCTTTACTTATCAGTCCCAACCACATCGCAGACACATATTTGAACAATGAAACAAAGGATGACATGCATTATCATGCCCCAGCCGGAGGATGGGAGCGGCAAGAAGCCAGGCAGTGCTGATTGGACAAAGCCTGGCCACATGAAACGCCCCTGTTGCAGAATGGAGAGAAAGCTGAGGATTTCTTTCTTAAGTAGCAAGTTAGAAGGAGGTACATGAGGGATGAAGATGGGACAGGACATGCTCTAAAGAATATAAGTTCCAAGGGCCAAGGTCATCTCTTACCAATGCAGCATCTACTATCTCATCTTCCACACAGCAATCACTAGGATCGCTTCAAAACGGCAATCTGATTCCTCAGCCCCATTCACAACCATTCAATGGCTGCATGTTGTCCACAGGATAAAGACCAAACTCTTTTTAACAGGACTCACCTACCCCTTTCCCCACCCAACTCATCTGGCACCGAGAGAAGGGGATCAAATGAGTTAGCAAATGCTCAAAACCATACAGGGCACCAGAAACAAAATACTGAGATGAGAGTTTAGAAGTTACCCCAACATAGGGGAGCAGAGGTGGGAATGGAATTTGGTGTGTGCAGCTCAAATTTGGGAACAGGGAGATTACAGACTGTCAGAGAACCAGGAGCTAATGGGAGTGCGATAGTTCCAAGGAATTTCCTAACAAAATCATGAGTACATGCTGCTGTGTTAATGGGCAGATTTTAAGGGCTGGGAACAAAACCTATTGTCCATAAGGAGATTGGGCAGAGAGGCCCAGATCTCCTATACTGCGGGGATGAAAATACAGACTCCAAGAGAGAAAATAAGCTTGGTTAATTGGAAAAAAAAAAAAAAAGTGCTGATGGCTCAGTGGTTAAGCACTGCTAACCACAAAGATCAGTGGTTGAAGCCCATCAGCCACTCTGCAGGAGAAAAGACCTGAGAATCCACTGCCATAAAGAGTACAGCCTAGGAAACCCTTTGGGGCAATTCTACTCCGTCCTATAGGCTTGCTATGAGTTGGAATCAATTTGATAGCACACGACAACAAATGTGAAAAAGAAGGCTGGGTTAGGGGAAGCAAGAAAAGACTCCTGGTGGCATGGGGTTATCTAAAGGAAATGGAATGTTCTAGGGAGATGCTGAGAGAGGTATGTGGAAGCATCTGAGCAGGCCACCATGGAGACAAGAGCTGTAGCCTCAGGTCTGCCTGTCGAGTGGCTTTAGACAAGTCACCTGCCATCTCAGTCTCCCTTTCCTGTTCTGGAGAAGAACGCTTTCTATGGATGGTTTAATATCTTACCATTCTTCACTGTTTACGCCATTTAGTCTTCCCACATCCAATTAGATCATTTCCTCATTTACCAGATGCACTGAGCATCAGACAGAGCAACCTATTCAAGCTCATCTGGCTAGTGGAGGTCAAGCTCAGGTTCAATCCCAGGATGTTTAAGTGCAACATTTGTGCTCTCTCAAGCTCAGCAGGCTGCTAAGCAGCCCCTAGCTTCTTCCCAGCTCTGGCCTAGGGTGGGAACACAGAGTTGGGCCAGTGCAGGCTGTTGTTGTTAAGAGCCACAGAGTTGGTTCTGATTCATAGTGACCCTGTTTAAGGTTTCCGAAGAGTGGCTGGTGGGCTTGAACCACTGACTTTGCAATTAGCAGTTGAGTGGTATGTGACAGTGCCATAGTATGAGCCCAGGTTGAACACTAGAAATAGGCAAATGTGCTCCTGCTCTTTGTGCCTGGCCAGGTGCCTTGCTCTTCTCTTTCCTGGACTTTGTTTGTTTGTAGAAGTACATACAGTTCACCAAGACACCTTAGAAGAAAGGCCTAGTGATTTACTGCCCCCAAATCAGCCACTGAAAGCCCTAAGGAGCACAATTTTACTCTGACACATGTAGGTGGAGTGGCCATGGGTCAGCATCTCAACTGAACTGGTACTAGTGCGGTTTCTTTGTACCCAGCATCAAGTGTTACCATCCTAGGCCATGCTCCCACCTTGCGTATCTAAAAAGCAATCCACACTGAGGCTGTTTGGGTAATGACAATGCCTTACGGCATCCTTCCTAGATAACATTTTCACCATTCCACAAGTTCTTTTTGGATACCCAAAGCCTTCACTCAAAGACCCAGTAAACACAGAGAAAATGAGAAACATTCCTGGAGGTGCCTACTCTGTGCATATGTGGAAACATTAAAAAAAAAAAACAAGTACTGCCAACCCCATTTTACAGATGAGAGAACTGAGGCCCCAAACGATTAAAAGAGTATCCAATGTCATGGCTAGGAGGTGGCAGATTCAAACTTACAACCTGGACCTGTCTGAATCTCAAATATGTCTTATTGCACTACATCAAGCTGTCTTGTAGCAGAGCGGTGTTTCCAAGCACCATGTGGTGCTTTGCTGGCGACGTGCAAATGGAGAGCTTTTCAGGACAAGCCAGCCTTTTGACAGCTTTTCCATCACTCATTCATACTCAGTCACTGGGAACAGCAGCCCTGGTTCAGTGGAGAACAGAAGCCTCTGTGACAGAAAGGGGAGATCATTTATCAGGAAGGAGAGGCAGGAGACTCAGGTGGGAAAGGAGAAGGGATGGGAGACTGTCCAATACCAGAATTTGAGTGGAAAACAATCGATATCCCGGCAGGCAGCTCCCAAACATCTGCTTCCCTATTTGTTTGAGGGTACCTGATGGTCTAAAACCAGCAGTCTTCAGCTACATGTCAATGAGGGTTTCTCTGTTTATTCATAAACACTCTGAGGCATCAGGATTCTGGGCTTTTTAAAGACACTTTGCATCAACTTCTATCTTCTAGGGACAAGTGCTAAAATATTTCTGATTGACAAGTAGGCAGCCTTTTGCCCCTGTCCTTGGTCTGTGCTCATCCACTGCCTGGTGTAGCTGGGGCTCCAGGCAGAAGCTCTAGAGGAGGGAGGAGTCATAACCCAGACGCTTGGTGGTAGAGGCTTGCACCCCAGACAGCACTTCCAAATGAAGGCTAGAAAATAGAAGCAAAAAGTCATCTTACTCTATTCTCTTATTCCCTGCTGAAAAGGAGTGTGGGTTGAAAATTTAATCATGAATTCATTGGAAGGAAATAAATCATGGAGTAAATGTTTAAAGTGCAAAATTGCTGAGCCCTTGGGTTGTGATCACTCGATTTAGCATAAAAATTAAGAGTTACAGCTTTGCAAGAGCCAAGACAGAGGCAAATATAAACTATTTTTAAATGGCAGATGCCCTTCAATTTAAAAAAAAAAAAGATCTTATTTGCAAGACAGCATACAATATAAAAACATCTCAATGTTCTGAACCCAGACTCAGACCTGTAAAAACTGTACCTATGAAAGTATCCATGAAACACTGATGGTTGGTTTCTCAACACTGGTCTCTCGGGCTTAAGCAAATGGTTCCTGGTCTTTCCCACTCACAATTCAGAAGACAACCATTATTCTGAGGGAGGTACTAGTTAGGCCCCTGGAGGGAGAGGGTTAGGGTAAACATACATTCATGCCCTCCAGGAACTTGCCACATACAGAGGATACAGACTTGTACACAATCAGCTCTGCCCTCCCCTGTCAAGTTCAGGCTTCAGCTCTCACCTAGATGACCCATGAGTTCCTCACTTGACTTTTATACCTTCTGATAAACTCTCAATGTAGAGTTATTGTCAAATGCATTGTGAAGGATTATATACCCATGACTCAATATTCTTCCAGTTAGTTTGTCGTACTATGGTTGCTTGTATGTTGCTATGATGTTGGAAGTTATACTTCTCTTATTTCAAATACCAGTTAGGTCACCCATGGTGAATAGGTTTCAGCCGAACTTCTGGCCTAAGACAGACTAGGAAGAAAGGCCTGGCAATCACTTCAGAAAATTAACTAATGAAAACCCTGTGGATCACACTGTCCACTGTAGTGCTGGAAGATGAGTCCCATAGGGTGGAAGGCTCAGACATACTGACGATCATGATGGTGTTCTGTTGGACTTGGGGTCACCACAAGTCAGAGGTGACTTGACTGTAACTAACAACAATAACATGTTCTCCTCCCCCCATTCTCATGAAGGAAGGCCTTGAGCAATTGAACCCCTCTTCCACTCCTTCTCATTCCTATTTGGCCACTTCTGTGCCTGATTTCCTACCACTCTTCCATCCTATGTGTCAGAGTAGAACTGTGCTCCATAAGGTTTTCAATGACTGAGTTTGGGGGAAGCAGATCACCAGGACTTTCTTCTGAGGTACCTCTGGGTAGACCCACACAAACAACCTTTCAGTTAGCAGCTAAACACTTGAGTCATTTGTATCAGGAGCCCTGTGACCCTGGATGAGCCACTACCTCTTTGAACTGCAGCATTCTTGAGTGAACTAGATCAGAGCTCAATAATCTTCAATAGGAGGTTCAGGACCCTAGGAAACCACAGGAAGAATTTTGAGTGCATATGAATATGACCGTGTTTATAAGAGCGGCCCCATAGTTAAGATGGCATTTCAGAGTGATCCATAGCTCCCCAAAAGAGCAGTAAAACATTCTTTCCAGAATTATACCATGAAATATACCAAGAAAACATAGTAAGAAATATATCTTGCATACTTTTGTAACAATATACTAGGCTCACACTCCAAAGAATCCAAACATATAGTGTGTTCCCCAAAAGAAAGTAAATCCTGGGTCAGTCTTTAACAGCTTTCCCTGAATCTTTTGGGCTTCCCCTCTTCCTCTGATTTGCAATCCCCCTCCTTCAACTACATTGTTCTGTACAGTAAAGACCCAGGCACAACCCTCTCCAGCCCTAATGTCATTAAGGCCAAATAAAGCTGAGCTGCACAGTTGTGATTTCATAAATATGCCCAGTAAATCTGACAGTGAAACATTTTATTAGGTGGGAAATATCATACATAAGTTATTTATTTGCCCATCAAAACACAAATAAAACAACTTAGTTTTACTTGGTACAGTTTGATCCTTTGCTGTCAAGGCTGCTGGCATATGGTCAGTGGAATTCTTGATTCGGTTTATATTTTTTACCTTTATGCCCCAAAGAAAAATAAATTCTGCCATTCAATGCCTGGGTCTTATGTCACTTAACATTATAAGCACCTTTCAATAATGCATTAACATATAAAATATATATTCTTAAAGACAAACAGAAAAAATTAATATTTTATGAGCTACAATACACAAATGTCTTTAGAAGCATTGATTGCTTCCTAAATCCATTAGGCTCTATTTTGATCTCCAAAGGCTGGAGACAGTCTGCTCTGTGGTAGAAGTTATTTTGGCAGCAAATAACTCTAGTTTAGAGATGGACAATGTTTTGATGACCTTCAGCTTTTGACACCGAATGCTAAAGAAACTCTAATAAGAACTAGCAGCTCCTGGGCCCAGCCTCTCTGTTGCTATAATGTCATACCTCAGGGATCAGGCTGGCCCAATCTACACACTGATAAGTTAGACTGGAGTTCTTTTCCATCAAAGTTTATGATCGTTTTAATAGTTGTAGTAGCTATTGTTTATGCTGTGGATAATGTGTGTCCTACAAGATCGGTTGGCACCACAAGGTCGGCAGTTCAGACTCACCAGCTGCTCCTCAGAAACCCTATACAGGGTCGCTGAGACCATATGACTTGAGGGCACTTAATAATAACATATAACCCCAGGAGGGACATTCACATCTTAGGCTGAAACACAGCAGTTCAGTCCCTTGAGGAAAGGGGCACTGTTTCCTAATTCTCAAAAAGCCTCAACCCCCAGTGACCAGAGAGCTAGGAATCATTATCCCCACTTAACATTTGAGGCAATAATGCTATCCTCACCCAGATAGCAAAGTTGCAAACTGGCTCAGCAGGTTTGAACTGCCTGCTGAGATTTTGCATTTCCCGAGGCACCCCCACCCCACCCCCACTCCATACACTGAGTCAGAATCTACATTAAACATAGTCTCTATAAGAATCATCTGGGGAGTCTTGGTCAACTGAAGATTCTGATTCAGCATATCTAGGGGGGTCAAACTAGAATGGATCAGTTCAAAGCCCTACCATACAGTTGTCCAGGGTCCATGATGAGATTCAAGCCCAGCCCAGGTCACTTCAAATCCTGCACTCTTTCCCCTGAACTCTCTGTATAGCATAGAGCTGGCTGGTAAGAGGAATCAGTGAGGCTTCAAGAGCTGGAAGGAAGATACCAGCTGAACAGATGGGGAAGGCAGGACAATGCTTCCTTATCACCCAGATAGAACCTTCCGAGCTGTCAGGCCCTGCATCAGGGGCTCCATCTGGAACATGGCAGTGAGACCCCAGCCCTTAATGAAGATAACTCACCTTCTTCTTCCGTGTGCCTGTTTATGACTCACATCTATCAGCGATGGCTGAGTTGAACCTTGGCTTATAAGGTTTGTCTCTTCTGGAGGGAGGGGGCCAGTATTCTTCCTGTCTACCTCTGCCCACATACTCTCCTACACAGTCCTTCCCTCCACAACACTCAGACAGATTTGTGTCCTGTCCTTTATAGTGTCTACTCTCACCTCTGCATTTCTTCTCATTGGGCTGCAAACTGCAAAGTCAGCAGTTCGAAACTACCAGCTGTTCCATGGGAGAAAGATGAGGCTTTCTGCTCCCATAAGGATTTACAGCCTCGGAAACCCTGTACAGGGTCGCTATGAGTCAGCACCGACTCGATGGCACTCAACAACAACAACAACCTTTCCATAACCCTAGCTAATTCCTTTTTTCGTTTTTCCCTTTTCCAGCAATCCTTTCCTGAAGCCACCCGCTCCCCTCCCACCCCCCCCAGGCTGAGTACTAAAGCACCTCTCTCTGATGCCACAGAGAACATGCCACAACATATTAGTTCTGACTCACAGTGATACTGCAGGACAAAGTAGAACTGCCCCATAGGGCTTCCAACACTGCAAATCTTTACAGAAGCAGACTGTCTGTCACATCTTTCTCCTGGGGAGCTGCTGGTGAGTTTGAACCTTCCAGTTACCTGAGTGCTTAACTGCAGAACCACCAAGACTCATCCCACCCACAACCACCCCTGTCAAGGATGGGTAGTTCTTGAAAGCAAAGCCATCCATTCCTTTCTCTAGCACAGTTGCTGGAAATGAGCTTCTGTTGAATGAATGAGTTGGAAGTCAACTAGAATCTTATTCACCATCCTCAGTCAGTACAAACAATTGTTTCCCAGAATGTTTGTACAAATTGTACAGATTACAAAACTCTGGCCAAGGGACAAAAATGTCACAGACCAGTCATGGAGCAGCCTGAGCCACTGAATAGTGAGTGCCATAGTTCTACCCCAGACCATAATTCTCCTGGTTTGACCAGCTCACAGCTGAATGTGGGCCCGGCCCTCACTGTCCACACATAGCCCTATAGACTGGGCAGGAGGTTTTCAGGGAAGTTCAGTGGGGCTCAACCACCTGTCCATGCCATAGGACTACAGATGGGGTTCTGGGAACAATGAGCTTTAAAACAGTAAAATGTTAGACATTCGGAGTTCCACAAACTTGTTTTTTTAAAGCACTTACTATGTAGCACGGAGCCAACTGCACATATCATAGTATTTAATCATTGCAACAGCCCTGTGAGGTGAATGTTCTTCATCTTCAAGGTACAAATAAGAAACCTAAAACTCGAAGAGGAAAAAGGATCAGCTCAGCATGGAAAATCTAGCAGGTGGGAGAGCAAGATTAAAATTCAGGCATTTTCAATCCAAATTCTGTACCTTTTCTGATACAACAGCTTCCCAAATGTCAGGCACTTTGTAAAAGCACACTGTGCAACCAACATACAACGCAGCATGTGCAGGTGAGCAGTTGCTGTTCTTAGGTTCCGTCAAGTTGGTTCTGATTCATAGCAACCCCACATACTACAAAACAAACACTGCCTTGCCTCGTCCTGTACCATCCTCATCATTGCTACACCTGAGCCCATTGTTGCAACTACTCAATGAGTCCATCTCACTGGGGGTCTTCTTCTCTTTGCCAACCCTCTATTTTACCAACTATGATGTCCTTCTCCAGAGACTGGTCCCTCCTGGCTTGTTGCTGTTGTTAAGTGTTGTCGAGTTGGTTCTGACTCATAGCAACCCTGTATTGGGTTTCTGAGGCTTTTACAGGGGTGGGAATGTCTGGCCCAAGGACCATATGTTGTTGTTGTTGTTAGGTGCCATCGAGTCGGTACCGACCCATAATGACCTTATGCACAGCAGAATGAAACACTGCCCGATCCTGGGCCAACCTCACTGCTGTTGCCACGCTTGAGTCCATCGATGCTGCCACTCTGCCAATCATTTAATCTAGCCCTGTCAACATAACCGCAGTTGCAGCCATCACATTAGGGGTGAATTAATTAAATGTTGAACCAAATATAGCAGGCTAATTTTTAAGTTGATAATTTTGTATGGGCTGCAAATGTTGTTATAAATTTGGGACAAAAAAAGATTGCCCACCTCTGCTTTAAATATTCACAGGTGCAGAAAATCTCATCTTTCTCCTGTGGAGTGGCTGGTGTTTGACCCACTGACCTTGTAGATCACAGTCCAGTGCTAAGTGTGTTTATTTCCCCAACTACATAAGATGAAAGAGCCTATCTTTTTAATTTCTACGTCCCTGGGCCTACAGCCCTGCCTTGTGCAGACTAGCTATTTATTGAATGAAGTTGAACTGACTCACTGGCAGATAGATCCACCAGCAGACAGGATGGACAGACAGAAGGCCATGTCATTGCTCACCCTTTCTTGGTCACAGATGACCGAGTTTATGAGATTTGTTCTCATTGGTTAGAGCATCAGGGAAATGAGGGCTGATAGGGAAGGACGGTGGGCTGGGTCACCTGGGAAAGGAGGCTGTGGGGTCTTTGGCAGTGAAGCAGGATGTCACACCAACAATAAGCCTGGCTCATGTGGGGAAACTGAGGGCAAAGGAGAAGAAACATAAACCCCGGAGTTAAAAGGACCTGGATTCCAATTCCAGCTCAAGCTGTGGCCTATGACTACATTCAAGACACTCAGACTTTCTGAACCTCAGCTTCGTCATCGGAAAATCCCTCCCCTGGGGATAATGCCACCTGCCTAATGGGGTAGATGTAGGGATTAAAAATAGTGCTTGTGGAGCCCCTGACACATAGGTGTTTAATACTCCATGGCCATAATGAATTTTAGGGGTGATACCAAACATGCTTTAGTATTAGCATTGGATGATGACAGTGTGTCGATGTAGGATCAGCCCTAGACTTTGAACCACAAGGTCGGCAGTTCAAACCCACCAACTGCTCCTTGGAAACCCTATACATGGTCGCTATGAGTTGGAACCAATTCCACAGCACGTAACAACAACAACATCACCAAAGACAGGATTTTAAGATTTCGTTTTGTTTAATACACCTGTTCCATTAACATTTATCTCATAACAAGCCACTAGGAAAACAGCATTCAAAATCCACCACAAAGCACACCTCCCCAGGCTTCCTTCCAGCCACAAAAACCCACTCATTTTAGAGTTCAATCTTCCTATGAAGACTAAATTGTAGGAAATTTAGAAAAACAGATTCTGCGATGGAATACACACTACATGGGGAGTTGTTGTTTTGTTGTTGTGAAGTGCCATCAAGTTGGTGCTGATCGTAGCAACCCTGTATAGGATTTCCCAGGAGTGGCTGGTGAGTTTGAACCACCAACCCTGTGGTTCAAACCAACCTTGCGGTCGAGTGCTTATCCTCCAACGTCACAACAGGACTCTATGGTTATTTGTAATACTTAACAATTAAAATTCTGAGAACAAGAAAGGGAATCAGCAGACAAGTGTTCAACGTCTCAACTGCAAGGCAGCCAGGCTCAAGGTATCTAATGTGAAGCTGGTTTATAAGATTGAGAACGGCTGGAGAAAGTCAGCCTCTTACAAGGTCGGCCAGAGATGAGCTCTGTGCTTGCAAGGGAAGTCATATGAAATACCATTATTCTGAGACAGGCCAACATACAATTCATAATCCACTGTGTTATAACATACTGTAAACAAGGATGGACACATTGTTTCTAAAACCCTTTCATCCTCTTCCCTTATAAGCCAAAGTCTGAAGTATATAGCTTGGAGTTTTCAAGGTTTTGACTCCTAGGAGACTGGTTACACTTGCTATCAAGATTACAGTTACTTCTTTTTCCGCATGTCTATATTATATGTCAATTTCTAGCTGTAATTGACATTTCAGCAGTAGAATTCTTGCCTTCCCAGTGGGAAACCTGGGCTCAATTTCTCACCAATGTCTCTTATGCATAGCCACCACCCATCTGGCAGCAGTGGTTTGAGTGTTACCTTGATGCTGAACTGGATTCAGTGGAGTTGTCAGACATAGAAATGCCTATCCATCTGCTTTTTAAAACAGAGCCAGTAAAAACCCTATGAATCACAATGATCCTATGTGACAGGTGCAGGACGGGGCAGTGTTTTGATCCTTGGCGTACAGGATGGCCATGAGTCAGGGACCAACTCAATGGCATCTAACAAAACAACAACAAATATAAGTTCTATGAAGGCAAGAAGTTGGCTTTCCTTACTTACCACCAAACCCCTAGCCTGATACAGAAAATATTCAATAACTTTTGAAAAAACAAATTCATAAATATAGCCAACATATTAAACTGGCAATCAAGACAATCTGTACTTGGCCCATGTATCTGAAACTTCAGTGTGCCGTCAGACCACCTGAGGAGCCTGTTAAAATGTTGAGTCTGATTCAATAGCTCTAAGGGAAGAGCCAGGGATCCTGTAATTTCTGACCAGCTCCCAGATGAGGACATGATCTACACACCTGGAGCAACAAGTAGGCACCTGTATGCGTGGGACTTGTCTAAGTGAGCTGCATGTGAGCAGACTTTTCTTCTCCACTGAGCTTTCCTTCTAAGAATGAAACTCTTCAATTAGGCTTGAAAATTAAAGAACTCTATTTAAATCCAATTATAGCAAAGAGAAAGGTTTAAAGAAAATAAATGACTTTTCTACATTTTGGACCAGTTTTAACTCACATCCTTGACATTGGAAAAGCCCCCTCCCATGACTGCCCAGTCCTAGTGCCTTCTGTCTGCCTGGCAACCTCATTCAACACCCGCTAATTTACCCACCCCCTCCCTGTCTCTTTGCTGGAGGAAGATGTATTTCTGCTCCAATTGATTAGGGTCTTGGTTTCCTCGTGGTGGTGTGGGTGGCTTTTCAGAGCAGAAATGTAGATCTCACAGTCCCGGAGGCAACATGTCCAAATCACAGGTTCAGTTGTCAGACTTCCTTCCTTCTTGATTACTTGGCTTATATACAGTCCTCCCATGGCTTCTGTCTGTCTGCTGTGTGCATCTGACTCAATGTTTAATCTGCTCTTTTTACAACTCAGAAATGATTATATTCAGAACCCACCTAACTTGGATATGATTTAATTAATTAGCATAACAAAGAAAACTGTTTCCAAACAGGATGGCATCAATGGCATAGGGAATGGGATTTTAATACATATTTTAGTGGATGCCATTCAATCTGTAACAGTTCGTGAAACTGGAAGAGAAAGAAAGTGTCCCCTTAAGAAAGAGTTCTGCTCTGTGCTGCCCGGAAGCTTCTCACCTCCACTTCCCAGCTCTCAGGGCATGTGACAGCAGTCCCCACGTATCCAGCCTACAAGCCTTTCCACATGGAGCTCCTTCCACTTGAATTGCCTTTCCATCCTGGTCTTTGAGGAAGCAGCTTACTCTGACTCCACATTAAGTTGCAGCTCAGAGTAGCTCTCCATCTAAGCCATTTCCCTTCAGTCTTCAGGCACCCAGGGCTCCTGGGCTGACCTGGATCATAAATGCTTAAAGCACATCAAGCAGAATGAGGGAGACTTATAAGTAGAAATGAGAGATAACTGATCCTCTCTGCCACCACTTGGATATGTGTATGCAGTGGGTGTGAATGTGCACATGTGTGCACGCATGTACATACACTCAGTAACTGAGAGGCTGAGAAAATGATATTGATAGAAGAGAATGTGAAATAGGACAAAAAATGGATAGTTCGGGAATGAAATATAAATTCTCATCTTGGATTAGCCAGTAACCACCTTGGGAATACATACTCACCACCCTCCACTTTCAACGTTGTCTATGTTGTTGTTGTTGTTAAGTACCATGGGGTCGGTTCTGACTCACAGTGACCCTGCACAGAGTTTCCAAGGCTGTAAATCTTTACGGGAGCAGAATGCCTCATCTTTCTTCCACGGAACTGCTGGTAGTTTTGAACTACTGCCCTTGAGGTTGTCAGCCGGACTCGTAACCACTACACTACCAGAGCTCCTTACAGTTGCCTATACTTTATCCAAAAGACAAATCTCTGCTGCCTTTTTTCTACCTCCATCCCCAGCTCTCACACCTGATACTTCTCCAAGAAAAAGTTCTGTACATTGTGCACCCCTCTCTTTTTTATCTTTTACCTGTTGCCTTTCAGAGAATCATGAAGATAATAATTTGGGGTTTATTTCAAAAACATACTTTAGTTTCATCAAGATACATTTTTCACTACCAAACCAAGGCCACAGTTATCAACATATTTCTCAGTAGTTCAATAAAAACTGCTTAAACATCCTTGGATGGAAGGTAATCTACAAATTGTGCCATTCCAATCTTGAATTTGATCATTTAGGCTCCCTCACTGCCTCACGTTGTGTTTCAGCATCTGTGTTTCCGGTGAGATTCAGTTTCACCATTTCATGCATTCACTGAAAATCTATTATCACGACAGACTTTTATTTTACATAATCTACTTAAATCAACCATGGGAAGGTGGCATTTCTATCCCCATTCCATCCAGGGGACAGAGAGACTCAGAAAACTAAAGTGACATCTGCAGGCTCACAGAGTTAAGGCATTGCAGGAACTTAGTCGATGCAGGTTGCTGACTTCAAAGTACCCAGAGCTCTTCTCATTATAAAATAAAATTTGCTTTCTTACATCAATGCCGCTCCTCCTGTGCCACCCTGGTTTAAACATAGTACCTGGTTCAATGCTGGGCACAAGGAATATTTGTAAAATGAGGATGCTGCTGTTGTTAAGTGCTACTGAGTCAGTACTGACTCACAGAGACCCTGTAGAGAGTTTCCAAGAAGTGGCTGGTGATCTTGAACCATTGACCTTGAGGTTCATACAGACCTTGTAGTCCAGAGCATTAACCCACAGTGCCACACCAGGAGAATAGACACATGTTAATTTGGGTGATGGGGAAGGCAATACACAGCAGTCAGGAGGTTAACAGGGGAAAGATGAAGGTAGAGGAAGACACAGGGAGGAGTCCAAGAGTTCAAGGGAATGAGGTGAATACTGCAAACTGATGGTACATGGAGGGGACTGCCATCATTGTAATGACATGAAAAGTATGATTTGTTGAATGTGGATGGGTGATTTGCTCTATAAACCTTCACTCAATTCATAATAAAATAAAATTATTTTAATGAAAATAAAAAAGAACAGGATTCATAGTTGAAGCAGCACTGGGGTGGGGCCCTTAGGGAATATCAGTAAACATCTTTCTGGTATTCTCTGCTTTCAACCAAGCTCCATCTGATGCCAGCAATGATATCGCTTGGTCCACGTCCTCTTCTGAATTCAGCTTGAACCTCTGGAAGTTCTCCAACAATGTTTTGGTGCAGCCGTTTCTGTATTATGTTTAGCAAAATTTTACTCGCACGGATTTCAATGATATTGTGACTCCAGTGTAGAGATGCTAAAGCCAATGGAAGAAGTGAGGCAGTACAAGAACTGAACAGAAAATGTCAAGGGTTAGCTCAAGAAGACAAAGTCAAATATTATAATGAAATGTGCAAGGACCTGGAGTTAGAAAACCAAAAGGGAAGAAAACTCTCAACCTTTCTCAAGCTGAAATAACTGAACAAAAAATTCAGGTCTCAACTTGAAATATTGAAGGATTCTATGGGCAAAATATTGAATGACACAGAAAGCATCAAAAGAAGATGGAAGGAAAACACAATCATTGTATCAAAAATAAAGGATCGCTGTTCAACCATTTTAAGAGGTAGCATATGATCAAGAGTCAATGATCCTGAAGGAAGAAGTCCAAGGCACACTGAAGACATTGACAAAGAACAAGGCTCAAGGAATTGATGGAATACAAATGGAAATCTTTCAACAAACTGATACAGCACTGAAGGCACTCACTCATCTATGCCAAGATATTTGGAAGACACCACCTGGCCAACTAACTGGCAGAGATCCGTATTTGTGCCCATTCCAAAGAGAGCTGACCCAATGGAATGCAGAAATCATCGAACAATATCATTGATAACGCATGCGAGTAAAGTTCAGGATGGGGTACAGCACCCTTATTCAGGCCACAGCACTGATCCAATATAAGGGAGTTTTCCTGGGTGTGCTTTCACCACTTTTATCTTACAAGAAGTAAAAGGAAAGAAGCGGTCAGTAGGCCTATTACCACCAAGAAAGAAGAGCCAAGAGCACAGTGTGTTCTTTGGACCCAAGGTCCCTGTGCTGGGAATGTCCTAAAACCAAGAGACACAGAGAGAACTCTGAATTCAGACTTCTAACCTCCAAAACTGTGAGACATCATTTTTTGCTTGTTAAAGCCATCCACTTGTGGTATTTCTGTTATAGCAGCCTCGGATAGCAACTGAGACAAGGAGGACTGCATGTGCTTGCATGCATGCAAATAATACTTAACATCTAACATCCAGCTCTCAACAGAACCACAAATGGCAGCAATAGCAGCCCTATATTAGATATTTCCATGGATACCCTGGGCCCATTCACATGTGTCGGTGTGTCTCACACTATCCAAGCAGCAGCATCACACTGAGGGAGAGGGATAGTTAATATCATGGCTAACTGGGCAAAGCCAAAAATATTTTTTTTATAACTTAGTTGTTGTTGTTTTTTAACTCTTTAACAAAGTAATGCATGTTCATTGTAGAAAATTTAGAAATTACAGATTAACAAAACAAAGAAAAAAAAACGTGCTGTAAGCCCACTGCTCAGAGATAAACACTATAAATATTTTAGTATAAATCATTTTAGTCGTTTTCTTCTGCACATATTTATATTTATGTTGTAGGCTTTTGTTAATATTTTTAAGTGGGTTCATGGAATATATATTCTTCTGTAATCGTTTTTTTTTTTACTTTTTGACTGTGAATAGCTTTTCATATCACCCCATGGCCATCTATTACATAGTGTTTACTGTCTGGCTGTTCTTCAATTTAATAGATCACTGTGGTTTATTTAACTAATTTCCTGTTATTGACATTTTAACTCCTCCACCCATTTTTCCCCTTAAATGTAACACTAGGATAAACATTTTAATAGCCAAATCTTTGAGCATCCAAGATTATTTTGTTAGAATAAAATCCTAGATGTGGGATTGCTAGGTTAACAACAATACAAATGGTTTAGGTTTTGATACAAGTTGTACAACTATGCTAAGATTTCCCTTTAACAAGTATGCAGCAGGCACTGTATTAGAGGCTTTAGCTACATTACCTCTAACACCTCGCAACAACCCAGCATGCCAGCACAGGGCGGCATTAGCTGGATTTTACACAGGCCTCTTGATTTCAGAGAGGTTGAAGAACAAGGACATTAAATGGCATCCTGGGATAGGAACTCAGTTGTGTCTGATGCTAAAGCCCATGCTGACTTCACTTTCTCAGCCTCTGCTCACTAAGGAAGGGAGTGGAACTAAGTCATTTCTAAAGCCTTTTTTTTTTTTTTTTTAAGGGTGTTTATTAGCCGGCTACCACCGTGTCAACTTGTCATATTATGGTGGCTGTGATGATGGAAGCTGTGCCCCCAGTATTTCACATACCACAGGGTCTCTCATGGTGGACAAGTTTCAGTGGTGTGACCAGACTAACACAGACTAGGAAAAAAGGGCTGGTGATCTATGTTCAAAAACTAGCCAATAAAAACGTTATGGATTATAATAGAACATGTCCAACTTTTGTGCTATGATAGTTAAGGTTTTGTGTTAACTGTGCCTAGGCGAGAATTCTCAGTGGTTTGGCAGTTAAGATCAAGTATAATGTGATCAACTTTATGATGAGGTCTGCTATGAAAAGACAATCAATTAAAGGGACGCTTCATCAGGGGCATGGCGTGCTTCCAGTATATTGGACATTCAGGCAAAGCTTGCTTGTTCTTTACTGGATCTGGTTCTTTCATCTGGTTCATACTCGGACATCTTGTTTTCTGGACTTGAGCCAGAGGCCTGCTTTATTACCTGCCAATTCTGGTAGTCACCAGCAGCCTGCCTTCTTACCTGCTGGATGGGTCTGCCTGCCATCTAACTTGCCAATCTTGGTTCATCAGCCCTGCTGCTACATATGTTAGACACCTCCAGCCTGATTATCTAACCCACAGACTTGGGACTGGCCACCTCCACAACTACGTGAGCAATAAACCTCTCTTTCTCTCTCTATATATATGTATACACACACACACATATGTATATATATATAGAGAGAGAGTGTCCTGGTATGGTGTTGAAGGATAAGCATTGGACTGCTAATCTCAAAGTCACCAGTTCAAACCCACCTGTCACTCCTCAGAAACCCTACAGGGTCACTATGAGTCAGAACTCAGCCTAAGACACTTAATTTAGACATTATCAGAAGGAATCAGTGACGTGAGGAAGACATCATGTTTGGTGACCTGCAGGGTAGCCAGGGCACAGGAAACCCTTGGAGAGATAGATTGGCACTGTAGTCATAATAATGGATTCCAACATGCCAGTGATGGTGATAAAGGATCAGACTACATTTTGTTCTGTTGTTCTTAAGGCTGTCAACTCAATAGAAGCTATCTACCTGTGGTATCGTAGGAGCTCTGGTAGCGTAGTGGTTACGAATCGGGCTGCGAACCTTAAGGTCAGCGGTTCGAAACTACCAGCTGCACCACGGGAGAAAGATGAGGCTTTCTACTCCC
>NW_006408601.1:9969670-10008189 GCF_000296735.1 Chrysochloris asiatica | reverse complement strand
ACCTTAAAAAAAAAAAAAAAAAAGAAGAGTACGCAGATGTTCATGTGCTCTCACAGCGTCTGACAGGACTGTGCGCTAACCAAGAGAATCCATGAAACCCTCATTCAGCCTCACGTAGCAGCTCAGTGCAGATGCCTTGGAGTCAGGCAGCTTGTGTTTAACACCAGCTCTGCCCTCACAGTTGTATGCTTTTGTGGGCAATGGCAGTTAAGAACAGCTAATAGTTAGTGAGTGCAGACCCTGGGCGGTGCAATAAATTAATATGCTCAGCTGCTTACTGAGAGGTTGGAGGCTCAAGTCCATGCAAAGGCTCCTGAGAAGGAAGGCCTGGTGACTAACATCCTAAAAACCAACCATTAAGCACAGTTCTCCATCCCTATGGAGCACAGTTCTACTCAAATACACTGAATGACAATTGTTATCTTTCTATGAGATGGTGTAGTAAGTGCTTAAGATCTCAATCTTGGAGTCAGACTGCCAAGGTTCAAATTCACCAGCTGTGTAACCTAGGGCTAGACAGTTAACCCTTCTGTGCCTCCATTTCCTCATCTGTAAAGTGGGGTTAGGGTTTAACTACTGAGTCCCAGGCATTGTGTTAAGTGCTGGTATTAAGGTGCTGTATGCCACAGTTTCCTCATCTGTAAAGTGGGAAGGAAAACTACTTTCCACAGGGCTGTTACTGAGATGACGCACAGTCACTGATGGAAAGCCCAGCTCAGCATCTGGCCAGAGTAAGCTGCTCCAGGAACAGCGAACCCTGCTAGCCTCACCCACATGTCACAATCCATCAGGGTTTGCGGGGCCTCATGATTGCCTCCCGCTGTGCTGCTGTCCAAGGTCACTGGCAACAATTCATGGCTTTCATTCAGTATGGGCTGAGAGAAAAAGAATTCTCTAAGCAGACCCATCTCCTATGCTCTGCCAGTCCTATTGTACATGGGAACACAGTGTGGGAAGCACGTTATTCCACTCAGAGGACACCGTGCCCTTCCCCCTCGGGCTCCATTCAGCAAATGAAAAAGGCACTGCCTTTCCCAGCTGCCTCTCTGAAATGCTCATCCCACAGACAGAGGTTCCAGGGCACAAGACAGCCCCCTCAGAAGCCCAAGGACTTCTCTGTTAGGCAGATAGTAGCCCATTCAGCAGCCAGTGGTGCCAGCCTGCTGCCTTTACTACCACCCCTCCCTAGAAGCTCAAGAAGGGCCTCTCCAACAGGATCCTCGTGTGCCATGTCTTGATGACCTTCCTAGTCCCCTTCTCTCTCCCCATGGCCTCAAAGCCCACTTGGATAGACATCTTAGCTAAAAGTATTTTTTTGGCTTCAGACCCAGCACTTTCCTTGATGTTATGTTGGTTTTACTTAGACGTGACTCCCCAGCCCTCTCCAATCTTTCTCCCTACTGCAGCTCCAAGAACATCATCTTGCTTTAGAACCCCAACCTGTCACCACCCTCCCTCATCCCAGATTCCCTCCTCATGGCAGAAAATTTGGTAGCCCTGGATTCCTTGCCCCCCATCTTTCATCAATGGTTCCACATGTTTGTCAATGGAATGCAGACACATGTTTTGAGGGTTCAGCAACACCTGGGCTATCTTCTACCACCTACACTTTAATTCACTCATTCAACCAACATGAGTCCCTGTGTCCTGTCAGTGTGCCAGGTGCCATGAATACAACATCTGATCAGTCATATTCTTGTCCTTACAAAGTCCAGTGGGGGTGAGACAAGGAAATTGACAATAAAGGGATGAATGATGGCTGCAGCAAATGAGGATAAGGGAAATGGGGCATCAGGGAAGGCTTCCTAGGGGAGGAATATTTCACTGAGCCTTCAAGGGCCAAAGATGGAGGAACCAGGGCAGGTTTTTCAGGCCGTCAGTAGGGTGGTGTTAGGTGTCACTGTATCATAGCAACATCATGTGACAGTAGAACTGCCTCAATAGAGTTTCCTTGACTGCAGTTTCTATGACGTGTATCACCTGGTCTGTCTCCTGCTGGGTGGGTTCAAATGGTCATCCTTCCGGTTATTAGTCAAGCATTGAATCACTGCACCACCAGTATCCCTTGGGGAGAGCGGGGGTATAAGCAGAGAAGCAAGAAATAGCAGGGACCCATTACAACCCATTTAGAACCGTTTCAGTTTAGAGTTCAAGATTAAAAAGGGCAAGAGCTGGGCTGGAAAGGGCAGGGTAGGGCCTGGATCATGGTTTTATTGTAATTAACTTGTCTCAGTTTACCCAGGACTTTCCTGGCTTTAGCATTTCAAGTCCAGTAACCAGGGAACCCTTCAATCCCTGAAAAGCGGCTATAATCATGGAGCTTTTTGCCTTGCTATGCAGCTTGTACATTTGGCAAAGGTGACAAAGAGTCAGTGGAAGAGAAGCAGGCAAGCAACATGATCAGATTTGTATTTATAATTTATGTAGAAAACCTGCTCCACTGTTTCCACCATATGAGAGTAGATACCCCTTTCCCCACAAGTACACGCCTGTACATCACATCATGGAGTTCACAACCTCGGTACACACTATCTATCAATGTTGTGCCATGACACTGAAGGCTCAGCTACTTCCTGTTGCCCTCTGTCCTTAAGGTTGGCTTACGCTACACCTCTTCTACACCCACACGCCTCACGGTAACCTACTCAGAAACACTATTTCCTGAAATAGCCTATGGGCTCTCAGAACATGGAAATTCCAGAGGCAGTTCAAACATGTCATGATTTTCCCAAGACAGCACGGTTTCTAGTTCATGTGTTCCAGACTTTTGGAGCCACAAGGTTGATATCTCTAATGGAAGGGAGCAGCGGGAGCCTAAGGAAATCCAATCCAGAGACAACATACTGTAACGAGTTTGATGGAAATCCACATTGTCACGTAGTGTTCAAATCTCATTAAGGCTGGCTAGACTGTTGACAGAGTAGGAAGAAGATATACTCTATTATTTATTAGTTTTATTTGTTTGCATAAACAGAATCCACTTACATGGCTAATTGCAAGTAATACAACAGCAGCCAGGGCATAAGGAGGATTATACAAAAGGGATATTTTGTGGTAGAGCCTGGAAGGTAAAGACTGCAATGGTAGCGTGCATCCCTTTTGCAACTGTAGTACAGGATATTAATTACATAACCATATTAAATACATCTATAATTATAACCACTGCCTGACAGTTGGTCATACGGTTGTGGCTTGTGTGTTGCTAAGATACTGCAAGCTATGTCACCAGTGCTTCAAATGCCAGCAAGGGTCACCCATAGTAGTCAGGTTTCCTTGGAGCTTCCACACTAAGAAGAAAGGTCTAGACACACAAGGAAGAAAGACCTGGTGATCTATTTGCAAACATCAGCCAGTGAAAGCCTGTGGATCACAATAGAACATAGTCTAACTTGCTTGCTTTGTATACGACATCAGGAAGGGTCAGTTGCTAGAGAAAGACATCATGTTTGGTGAAGTAGACAGCCAGTGAGGACAAGGGTCAGGGAGAGCTACAGTAAGATGGATTGCACAAGAGCCACACTGATGGACTCAAACATGCTGGCAATTGGGAGTGTGATACAGGGCCAGGTAATGTCCTGCTGAGTCACCTTTATGGCAGCTATTTATCCAACTGTAAGTATCGACCTTACTACTATTCAAGAAGCCCTGGCAGTGTAACATCAGCTGCTAACCGAAAGGTCAGTGGTTTGAATCCACTAGCCACTCCATGGGAGAAAAGACCTGGGGATCTGGTCCTGTAAAGACTGTTGTTGTTGTTAAGTGCCACCAAGTCAGTTCCAACCCACAGCAACCCCGTACAGGGTTTCTGAGGCACAACTGGTGAGCTTGAACTACCAACCTTGTGGTATAAAACAGACTATGCAGTCCAGTGCAACAGCCCACAGTATCACAGCCTAGGCGACCCTATGGAAAGTTCTACTCTCTCCTATAGGGTCGTTATGTGTCTGAATGGACCAGATAACCCTTAACAAAAACAATAGCTACTGAAGCTATTAATTAAACCTGTTTTTCAAAAGGATCTGTCAGTGATTTGGAAGAGCTCGTGAAAGCCTCATGGCAGGTGGGAGTAGAATGTGCTTCCTGGGGAAGGACTATTGATACGTGGGAAGAGTGCTGCTATGACTGGATTCTGCATTCAGATCACAAAGCAATAGAAGAAGGATGCAGGGGTCTCAGAGGAGCACAGGGCAAAGCAGGCAGTCTGAAGTGAGGTGGAGAAAACTCTCCGAGAGGCATCCACAGGGCACTGGTCAGCTCCCCAGAGAGGCTGGAAGAGAGAAGCTCAGACAGTGGAGGTGTGGGGGGCTGAAGTGAGGGTCACCACCCTCTCCTCCTCCCATCTCTGCCCTTTCCTGGAGAGCAGGAGTCTGCTTCCAAACACAACTAGAAAGTAGAGAGAAGAGGACAGTTTCTTGTGAATCAAATATGAGGTATGGGCACGGCTTTCATCTCATTTAACTTGAAATTTTTCTTACCACTACATTGCTTCGTAGAATCCCATTCCAACCATGCCCTCCCCTAAGTCAATAAGCCTTGTTCTGCCTCTCTAAATGATGCCCCCTCCAGCCCTATTGTTTTCCCTCATTACTATTGTCTTAGTTGTTCCACATCAGGTCCTTATTCCCGGCTCCTATTAAATGTAGCCCATCTGATCTGGAAGCATACTGCAAGCTTTCCAACGTTCTCACCACCAACACCAGAGAGCAGAGCTGGCTTGCTCACCTACAGCCTTCCAGACAGTCCTCCTCCAAGACTCAGCTGGGGTAGTAGCACCTCCAGGAAGCTTCTCAGAACCCCCACCCCTACCGAGGCTGAGGAAGAGATTCAAGAAGGTTGAGTCATGTGATCTCATGGCTAACAAAGGGTGACGTCCCGGGACCTCCACGGGCTTCAGAGAGCAGAGACAATTCTACTGAGCCTGAAGAGGGGCTAGGAGACTGGAATAAGGCAACAGAGTCACTGCCCTTAAGGAGCTCAGAGCTCACTATTGAAAGAGATCCTGTCTTAGGGAGGCAAGCACCTAGAAGCCAGCAGCACCTGGGACTCCTGTGTTGATCGTGGATTCTTTCAGAACAGAAAAACACCATCTAAGGCTCCATCAAACCTGTGCTGAGCTGGACACCTAAAGGCTCTGACTGAGACAAAGTCGGCTTCACAGAAGGGAGCATCTTCACTGTAACTTTCTGGGAACCACCTGCTCAACTCTCCATCATCACCATTGCAAAAGGGAGATGCTTTTATCACAACCAGCCCTATCGCAGCAAAGAGCGAAGCGGTGTTCTTAGTAAAAGTGTGCACTGATTTTGGAGTGACATCTATTAGCGATTCCAAACGCGCATCCTGCACTCCCACCCTGCATCTGCCAGAGAACTGATAAGGTGCCTCTCATTGAAAGTTTGACAAGCAGAAGGTGAGGGGGGTATGCCAGAGGCCCCACAGAGCCAGAGGCTCATTGCCAAGGAATCAACTCAGGGAGGTGGGGAACAAAGAAGACCAAAACTACATCCCAAAGCATTACAGAGTGGCTATGGCGATGGAGCAAACGTCCTCAAAAAGCCCAGGCTGCATTGTCTGCTGACCAGAAAGAGCCCACTACCACTCAGAGTCATGCATGAGGTCTGGGGCTGGCAGCCAATGTGGAAGGAGAAATGTATTCGCCACTGCATCACTTCACCACACATGAGGCTAGTCTCATGCACACACTCCGTGAAGCACCGCTCCGCTCCCCTGAGACGCGCTGTTTGTTCAAGTCCCAGACAGCTCCGCCTAGTCAAATGCTGTGTCCTCTGATCCCCCACCTGCTTCCTCCAGCCTCACCTCCTTAATCTATCCAAAAGGCTACTACCCAACCAACCTATCTCATACTTCATGTGGCTGGCTCTCTCCTCAAGGTGCTACATACCGGCTCTATTCGCCTCAACTTACACCAACAAAAATGTCTCTGCTATTTTCCCAAAGGGATAATAATGAAATGGAATCCTTAATGTCTAGGAGGAATGCCAGAATCGTGACCCAGGAAAGTAGGGGCCTGGCTTGTTCTTTGTGGGAGAGTCTTTTGATGCCCCAGGGCCTTCAGAATCTATCTAATGGGCCTGAAAAGTCCTTTATTCTGAATACCCAAAGTCATAGTTGGAAACCTCTTCCAACTCTATATTCTAACCAAGTCTTAAATCCTCAGTCTTCCCTCCACCCATTTATTGGTTGACTGCCTGAAGTCAGGGACAGTACTTTGTGTTGGAGACATTGTGATAAGAGGTGTCCCGCCCGACTCCCCACAAGAGACCATGGCCAAGTGGGGAGTCAGGCATGTATATATTCAACCACAGAGAGTGGGGCAAACACATTATAGCACAGGGCACTTGGGAGTCAGAGAAGGGCCCTACAACTGACAGAAAACAGGAAGAAAAGAGTGGGGGTGAACTGGAGATTAACAGCCAGGCAGAATGGATAAAGGCTCTCCAGGCAGAAGGAAGAGCTAGTGTAAAGGCTGGAGGCTATGAAAAGGCACTCTTCCAAGTTCCCTGACAACATTTACACTGTTTGCATTGCTTCTTGGGACAATGCTAACTGTACTTTTTTAGCTTTTTTAAGATCCAAACCCTTCGTGACATTGATGATAAAGCAAGACCCAGAGAAATGGGCAGAGCTTTTCCAGGGCAAGACCAGATCTCTTGATTCCTGTTTGGGGCACTTTCCCCCATACTATGTGCACATCTGTCCAACTTTCACATGCATACGAGGCTATTGAAAATAACATGGTTTGGGTCAGCAACACCTTAGTCTTGCTTTGGAACACTTTAAAGAGATGTTGTACAGATGATGTATGCCTAATGCAATACATCATTTAATCTCTTGACTGCTGTTTCCATGAGTGTTGATGGTTGATCTGAGCAAAATGAAGTTTTTGACAGCTTCAGTCTTTTCTCCATTTATAGGGATGTTGTTTAATGATCCAGTGGTGAGGAATTTTGTCTTCTTTACATTGAGGTGCAACCCATACAAAAGGCTGTGGTAGTCTTTGATCTTCATCAGTAAGTATTTTAAGTTGGACAGTGAATAATGAAGACTGTAGAGGAATTGGTGCATTTGAGCTATGGTATTGGAGGAGAATACTAAAAGTACCATGGATTGCCAAAAGAACACATCAATCTGTATTGGGAGAAGTAGAGGCAGAATGCTCCCTAGAAGCCAGGATGGCCAGAATTCATCTCTCATACTTCAGACATATTGTAAGGAGGGACCAGTCTTTGGAGAAGGATATCATGTTTGATAAAATGGAGGGTCAGAGAAAATGAGGAAGACCCCCAACTAGTTGGATTGGCACAGTGGCAGCAATGATGGGCTCAAATGTAGCAAGGATTGTGAGGTTGGTGCAGGACTGGACAGTGTTTCGTTCTTTATACATAGGGTCACTTTGAGTTGGCACTGACTCGATGGCACCTAACAGCAACAACAACAAAATGTTCACATCCTTCTTGGGCTCACCATATTATTCAAATGCACTTCCTTCTCTCAGTAGCTCTATTCCACAACTTTCTTTACAACTGAAATCCACTAAGGGATGGGCAGAGAAGAAGTACATAGGAAACTGATACAACTCAGGGAAACAAATGCTTGTTCAATACACAAACTTGTCAAGACTCAGTTCCAGCATCACCTCTACCAGAAAGTTTTCTCTGATCTCTGACCCAGGCCAAGGACTCTCCTTGTTTTCCCAGAATCCCAGTACCAATGTCTGAGCACTTACTATTGTTGCTGTTGTTAAGTGCTGTCTAGTCGATTCCGACTCATAGCGACACATTACTATAACTATCCATTTACTTATTGTCTTCCCTGCTAAACTGGGAGTTCCAGGCAGTAGCTGATATATAAAAACTCACTGCCATAGTGTCAGTTCTGATTCATAGTGCCTCTGCATGAGACAGAGGCCTCATCGTTCTGCCTTGGAGCAGCTGGTATATATGAACTGTCTACCTTTCAGTTAGCAGCTCAGTGCTTATCCTACAGTGCCACCAGGGCTCCTTTCTGATATATATTCCGATTCACATATGTACTTTGTTGTTGTTATGAAGTGCCGTTAAGTCGATTCCAACCCATAGCAACCCTGTATGGGGTTTCCAAAGAGCAGCTGGTGAGCTTGAACCACCACCTTGCAGTTCCAATGGCAATATGTACTAGGTCCTCAATAAATAGTTTTGGGTAGGTGGATGGATGGATGAATGATTGAATGAACAAACCTATTAGAGAAATAATGTGAGGTTATATAAAGGGGTTGAAACAAAAATGAAAGAACTTGAGTTCAAGTGCAACTTCATTCACTAATAGTAATAACATGGGCTAGATGTCTTATTCTGAGACTCAGTCTTCTCTCTCTGTAGTAAGTGAAGCTAAGTGTACCTATTAGTTGTGAAATTTAAATGGGATGATTGATGTGAATATGCTTTGTAAATCATCAAATAGCACACATATGTTATCTATATTTATCAATTAGAATGCTTTGGGCAGCAAGTAAGAGAAAACCCATTCAACTGCCCTGAAACAACAAAGGAATGTGCTGGCTCCCATAATGACAATTGCACATACAGAAAAAAATTGAGCAGGGAATAACTACGGAAAATAGAAAATAAGATTTTTCTAAACACAAGATTTTTCTTAAAATATTCTCAATAAGCTTCCCATTTTCCCTAGATCTTGGCTATTATATCCTATCTAAGAGAAGACTTGCTAAGACAACCTTTAAGAAAAAAGTCCATGGCTTTATTGTACCATTCATTTAAGCAACAGGTTAAGCCTGCAGATGTTCAATTATATTGTCTAGTTACTCGTGAAATTCTTTTCAACATCCCTACCAAGACCTTTACAGTGATATTTGTGTTTTTAATAAAAACTAAGTTGGTGAGGAATGGCCAATAAAATGATCATAAATACACATACCCCGTGATCACCACCGGAAGATGAAGAGCTATAGGAATGCCAAGTGATGATAATATGGGATTCTTTTGGAGAGACCTTCAGGAGTTCGGAGTTTTATTAGGTAGGATGACAGGACCTGAACACCTGCACAGATAAAATGCAAGTCATTCTGTAGATACATTCAGATCCATCCAGTGGTTTGTCACGGATTCAACAAACAATACCCCTAAACCATGCAAGCTGCTGGATATTTATAATCTCTAATTTAACAGAACAGTAAATTAAGACTGATGTAGTAGGTGGGTGGCGGAAGCAGATATTGAACTTGAAGAAGCAGGAAAATGCCAACCCCAGAATAATTTAAGAATTTTGCTGGAATGGAAGGAAGAGCAGCACCAGTTCATTGCCCACTTTCTCACTGCCGAGCACCAAATCCAGTCTGTATCTAGTCCTCCTCTGGGACGTATTTGCTGCTGTTCTTAATCCCATCAAGTCAGTTCCAACTCATAGCAACTCTGTATAGGGTTTCCAAGGCTGTGAATCATTGCAAGAACAGAAAGCTTCATCTTTCTCCTGTTGAGTGACTGGTGGGCTTGAACCCCTGACCCTGTTGTTTGCAGTCCAATGTTTATCCTCTAGACGCATTTAGATGTATCTATACATCAGGGAGGGAAAAAGAAGCTCTAGTGGCACAGTCGTTTAAACGCAAGGTCAGTGGTTCAAATCCACCAGAGGCTCTGAGGGAGAAAGACGAGACAATCTGCTTCTGGAAACCCTAGGGAGCGGTTCTACTCTGCCCTACAGGGTCTAAGTCTGAATGGGCTCAGTGGCTGTGGGTGGGCAGTGAGGAGATACTGTTCCTGCAGATGTCTCCTGCCATAAACTCCCAGGAGAAAGAGTTTTGATGTGGATTGGTGAGGCTGTAACTCCTCAAATCTGATGGGATCCTGGAGTGAACAACTGGTGGGCACACACTAAGAAGAAGTTGGGTGAGTGTGTATTTATTCAGAAGTTATGAATGCCCAGTCTTGAGTTAGAATTTGTGAGAAAACGGAAGCATTGGAAGCTGTAACTATCCAAGAGGAACTTTCAGTGTGGCTCCAGAGGAGGACATGTGTCCTAGTCCCACTGAGAGGCTGTGGTGATCCAGGTAACAATGCAGGTGGGAAGCCAAGTAGGTGGAGAATCTAACCAGAAGGGGCACATACAGTCAAAGTTGGCCCTCAAGTGCATGAAGGGTTATGAAGTTGAAGGACAAGGTCTTGGTAAAGAGAAAGAGAAGAATGAGCTCCAAAGAGATGAGAAACCCTAAGTGCAGAATTAGGGGACATGATGGGGTTCACACTGCCAAATGGACCAAACAGGAAACTACGTCAGGGGAAGTTCAGACTATTTCCAGAATTCAGGCTTCTGAAAAGGAATCCCTGGGTGGTACAAAACAGTCATGTGTTTGGCTGCTAATCAAAATCTTGGAGTTTTGAATTCACCTATCAAAGTGCCTTGGAAGAAATTTCAGGTGATCTACTTCTTAACAATTGGCTACTGAAAACCCTATAGTGCACAGTTCTATCATGACAAATGTGGGCTTGTAATATGAGTCAAGGAGTCCTGGTGGAGCTGTGGGTTAATGTGCTGGGCTGTAAAGTTGGTTGGAAGCACAAGGTCGGCAGTTTAAGCGCACCAGCTGCTCAACTCAAGCTCCTTGGAAACCCTATAGAGGGTCGCTATAGGTCAGAACTAACTCAACAGCACTTAACAGCAACAACATGAGTCAGGGCAATTAACAACAGGCTTCTAAAATTCAAAGGGACAAATGATATTTATTAAAGGAGCTAATCTAGGCCTGAACTCCTGGTGTGGTGCTACAGGATAAGCACTGGACTGCGAACCACAAGGTCAGCGGTTCAAACCCACCAGCTGCTCCTTGGAAACCCTATACAGCGTAGCTGTGAGTCACTTAACAATAATAATATCTGGCGCTATCGATTCTGGCTGGGTTCTTGAGGTATGTTGTTTCCTTACGTGGATTAAGAGATGGGTATGAAAAATGTACTTATATAAATTACTGTGTTGTTGCTGTTGTTGTTAAGTGCCATTGAGTCTGTTCCGACTTATGGTGACTCTGTATTGAGTTTTTTGAGGAGCGGCTGGTGGATTCAAACTGTCAACCTTGCGGTTCGAAGTCCAGTGCTTATTCCAGCACCAAACCTGCAATATAAAGCTTCAAAATAGCTGGGAAACAAATGATTGAGGGTGTTCTTGAGACACACATGTCTCCCGACCAAATGTCCCTGCGATCATCTAGTTAACTAGTGAGTCAACCTACCAGGAACTACAGCAAATCTTCCTTCAGTAAGTACCATTGGGTGGGTTTTTAAAATAGGTAATTATTCTTTAAATCTTCTAAGAAAAATGATCTTTGGATGCATCTGGTATTTACATGCCTATGTAAATAGTCATCTGACAGCCAGGTATGAGTGCCAAGTTGGTGCAAACATAGTAAATAACAAGCGAACAAGGCTATTATTCTGAAGTCAGAAAAGCATGTGTTTTGTGGGAGGACGTATGGGTATATTACATTATCATGCTGGTGTTAGATGTCTTCATGGTGTAATTGCTATGAAATGCACATACTGAGTTTTGCTATTTGAATAACTGAGAAATGCCTATCCTTATTATAGCTTATAAATTATTATCAAAATAAGTCAAAGCATTTTTTTTCATACAAAAGCAAACAAAACCAAGTTGATTCCAACTCATGGCAATCCCATGTGCTTCGGAGCAGAACCACGCTCCATAGGGTTTTCATCACAGTGATGTTTCAGTAGCAGATCGCCAGGTCTTTCTTCCAAATCCCTTTGGGTGAATCTGAACTGCCACTGTACAGCTAATAATAGCCCAGCATAAAAGGACCTTAATTAAAATGATGACAATATCTTTAAGCATGTGTTTTGGAGTCAAAGTTGGGTTTAAATCCTACCTCTTGTTGGTGTTGTTATGTGCTGTCGAGTTGGTTCCGACTCATAGCAGCCCTGTATAGCATTTATTTACCAGGAGTGGCTAATGAGTTGTAACTGTTCAACCAATCTTGCAGACAGTGTTTATCCTACAGAGCCACCCAGGACTCCCATCTCTGCCATACACTAATTTGTGATTTGAAGAGTAGTTTGACTTTCAGCCTTCATTTCTTCATTTATAAAACTGAAGAAATAATATTGTTGCTGTTGTTAGCTCTCATCCGCTGGCCCCAAAATCATGGCAACCCCAAGTACAACAAAACAAAATACTACCCAGTCCTGCACCAATCCCCATCACCCATCAAGACCCTTGTGATCCAAAGAGTTTTAATTGACTGATTTTCAGAAGTGGATCACCAGGACTTTCTTTCTAGTCTGTCTTAGTCTGAAAACTCTAGTGTAAGGCAATACACAAGCCTCCACTGACAGATGAGTTGTGGCTGAGCCTGAGGTACACGGACCAGGAATCGAACCTGGGTCTTCATCAGGGAAGGCAAGAGTTCTACCAATGAGCCTCCAGGACCCCTACTGGGGAAGTCATACCTTCTTGTTATATGATTCACTCTTAAAACACACAACAAATATTCATCGAGCCCTTCCACTTGCCAGGTGCCGAAGCTATAGGAGTGCATGCAACCACACCACTGCCTTCACGGAGCTTGGCTGGCTGTGTGCCTCTGAGCTGCTGGTTCCTACTCATAGCAACCATGTATGTAGTTTCTGAGGCTGTAAATCTTTATGGCACAGAAAGCTTCACCATTCTTCTATGGAGTACCTGGAGGACTTAAACTGCTGATCCTGCAGTTAGCAGCTCAACACACAACCCACTAGGCCATTAGGGCTCCTTTTATGGAACTTAGAGATAATCAATAAACAAATTTATAAATAAGACAATGTCATGTCAGGTTGTTGTTGTTGTTGTTGTCAGGTGCCACCGAGTTGGCACCAACTCATAGCAACGCTGTGAACAACAGAAAAAAATATTGTCCAGTCCTGCACCAACCTCACAATCTTGGCTACGTTTGAGCCCACTGCTGCTGCCACTATGCCAATCCATCTCATGGGCGGTCTTGCTCTTTTTCTCTGACCCTTCATTTTTCCAAACATGATATCCTTCTCTAGGGACTGGTCCCTACTGACAAAACGTCTAAAGTATGAGAGGCGAAGTGTGGCCATCCTGGCTCCCAAGGAGCTCTGGCTCTACTTCTTCCAACACAGATTGGTTTGTTCTTTTGACAGTCCATGGTACCTCTAATATTCTTCTCCAACACCATAACTCAAATGTATCAATTCTTCTACAGTCTTCACTGTCCAACTTTCACATGTAAGGTAGGAGATTGCTATGGAAAAACAACAGCAAACAAATGGGACATAAAGGAACAAAGTTGGGGAGGCGGGGCTTTACAGGGGGCGCTCTTCTCATTGAGATGGTGTGGCCAGAACAGATCTCTCAGGACACACAAGCAGAGCGCTGAATGGAGAGTAAGGCAGCAAGGAGAATATCGAGTGGGGGCAATGGGGGTGGATCCTTGTCCAAGCAGAGAGAACAGCCGGTGCAAAGTCCTTGAGATGGTAATGAGCTTAGCAGGTTCAAGGATAAAAGAAGGACAATGTGGGAAAAGGAGAGTGGAGGGTAGGAGATGGAAGGAGAAGCGATGGGACAGGGCAGGCCCTAGAGTGCCTTTAAGACTGCCAGGTGGGGGCATTGATACCTGAGCACAGGTGAGTAGCTGCATCTGGAGACAGAAATTTGGGAGCACAAAAACCCAAAACCAAACCCAATGCTGTCAAGTTGATTCCTGTTCTTAGTAACCTTTTGGAACAGAGTGGACTGTTTCACAGGATGTCCAAGGCTATAAAACTTGAGGGAAGCAGATTGCCACATTTTTCTCCCAAGGAGCAGATGGTGCGTTAGACCCATTGACTTGTCAGTTGGCAGCCAAGTGCTTTAAGCACTGTGTCACCAGTGTGCCTTATCAGCTTAGATGAAGTAAAAGCCACATAGCTGGATAAGATCACTTATAAATCCTAGAGAAAAGAAAAAAGGATTAAAGACTGGGTCCTGGGGTACTTAATGTTCAGAGGAGGAGCCAAAAACTGAAAACAGAAAAGCCATTTATTTGGGAGGAAAAGCACGAGTCTGAACATTTCAAGGAGCCAGTGATTTGACTTTGAGGGAAGGATGGTGGTGGGATGTGGAACAAAGAGTCTGTGCTCCACTGTTAACCTAAAGGTTGGTGGGTGGTTCAAACCCACCCTTTAGTGTCACAGGAGAAAAACCTGGTGACCTGCTTCTGTTAAGATTACAGCCAAGAAAATCCTACAGAGCACTTGTCTCTGTAATATATACGACATTGTCATGTATCAGAATTGATGCCAAGGTAATGAGTGTGTTTGGTTTGGATTATGTAAATATCATTCCACCATGTCCTAGAGAGAATTGATTTAAAGGGAGAAGTCACTGTAAACTAGAGAAAGAAACAATACCTCAACCTGCCCCCACAAAACAAGAGAGCACCATAAAGCTGCTATCAAGTTTAGGGTCATGTGAATTTTTCTAGAAATCTTGACTGCCCAGGTAGCCAAATGCTGTGAAATTATTAGAATGTGTTGCTGATGAGGCCAGAGGGCCTGCGGGCTGGCTTCCACAGCCACTGCTCAGTCTTAATTACTACCTCTACTCCTTAAGCTTGGGTCTCTCTGATGTCCATGGAAGAAGAGCAGGAGCTGAAACAGAACCAAGCCTACCCCTTTTGGAAGCCAATGCTTCCTACCAATGTGCTACCCCTCAAGTACAAAGGGAAGGGGGACTAGAAGTTGGAAGACCCACTGCTCAGCTGACAAACTCCACAAATCCCCCTCCCAAGACATCTGGAGGGAGCATGGTCAGCCCAGCTCTGTTTCCCCTCAGAGTCAGCCAGAAAACGGGTCTTGCTGACAGCCGTTTCATATCCAGGCCACGCTCCATCTGAAGAAAATACAAACCCAGCTGTCATCTAACTCACAACAAATGTGGACCCTCCAGTGAAGATCCGAGCAGATGAAGCAACAGAGAAAGCTTCCAGACCTCGAAGGATTAAGGGACTTTATGGAAAGAATGAGAATAATCCCCTGTTCAGCACTTTCCAATTAGGAAAGCATGTGTCCATGCTCTGTCTCAGAGATCCTGTGGCGTAAACAAGGATGCTACCCCTCTTTTTAGGAGCCCTGAACACAATATGGCAACGGTTAAGTGCTTGGCTTCTAACCGAAAGGTTGGCAGTTCAATCCCAGTCAGCGGCTCCCTGGAAGAAAGATCTGATGAGAATTGACTTGACAGCACCCAACAAGAACTCCTTCTCTTTTTCAAGGAGAAACTGAGGCACATGGAGGAGAAGTGATTCAGCTGAGCACATATGATGCCTTGAATGACAGGGCTGGAATTAGATCCAGGTTTCCCAATTCCTTGTTTGCAGGATGAGCATGAGGGTTCAATGAGATACAGATAATGGGTGTGTGACCTGGGTGTGAGAGAGGCCAACCGGCTCTCAAAGGAGAATGAGGACAGTTGAACTTTTGGAGTTGAATTGCTTCAGTTTGAATCCTGACGATCTGATACTGGATGGGTTACTCGACCTCTCTAGCCTTTAAGGAGCTCTGGTAGTGCAGTGGTTACGAGTTGGTCTGCTAATCTCAAGGTCAGCAGTTCGAAACTACCAGTGATTCCACGAGAGAAAGATAATACTTTCTGCTCCCTTAAAGATTTACGGCCTCAGAAACCTTACACAGGGTCGCTATGAGTCAGAACCAACTCCAGGGCATATAACCACAACCACCACATCTCTAGCCCTTGGTTTCCTCACTTGGATTGTGAGGAAATCCTGGATTGTGGTACAAATCAAATAAGAGACTGCTTACAGAGCAGTGAATGCTCGGCTCACACAGTAAGTACTCCATAAATGCTAGCTCCTTCAAAGCGCAAGTAACAATAATACTTTCCACTAACGATGTGGGTTGTCTTGAGTAAGCGGTTTCCTTTTAGCCTCAGATTCTTCACCTGTAAAATGAGGAGGAATTAAACTAGAATCAGGTGGCATAGATTAACACTGTGCCTGAGTATGCAGGCTTTATCGGGTGGGGAGGATTTGAGTCCCTCCTTTCCAAACTGCATGGCACCATCTGTAAAGTGAAGATAACAAACAGCACACACCTACTGGGCTTGTTTCCTAAAATAATAATACGCATGTAACGTTTTCAGCACAGAATCTAGTAACAGAAGCAAGCACTCCATAAACATTGCTGAATGTGGTTGTTTCCACTTTTACAGTGATGACAAAGGTCACAGAAAAGAGTTGCTGTGTGACACTGAATAAGTTCCTTGACACCTGAGAGCCCCAGTTTCTCCATCTGTAAAGTGAGGGGCTGGATTAGTTCATCTCAAGGACCCTTCCACCTCTTGATGTTCTACAAGGCTACAGGCAACTCAGAAACAAAGAGCTTCCTGGGGAGTCATGGAATCCTCCCAAAACCGAATTGGAAGGCCCAGCTGGTTGCTGTTTATAGCTTGGAAGCCGCGTCTCCTGGAGCACGTCCCCTTGACATGCACTGTCGGCAAAACTGGACTTTAAAACAACTACAAATGATGTGTCTCTACATGGGTGGGGTGGGGAGAGTCAGCAAGCACGGGCGTCATGTTCTCGTCTGTGATTACACAACTTCATGCTTGGTCAGTCTTCCTCAGACTTAGCACATTTCCCAGGACATTTCAGGACACAAAGAAAGTTGCAAGAAGGAAAGAACCATCCTCCCCACTCCTTCCTAAATCAATACAGACATACCTCATTTTACTTGCTTCACTTTATTGCGCTCCCAAATGCTACGTGTTTTTTTTTGCAGATTGAAGGACTGTGGCAACTCGGCATCATTCAAAGTCTTTCTGTGTCATTTTCCCAACACTGTGTGTCCGTTTTGCATCTCTGTGTCACAGCTTAGTAATTCTCACAATGTTTCAGACTTTTCTACAATGCTAGTGCACACTTCATAGACTACAGTTTTGTGCAAATTTAACTTTTATATGCACATGGAAATCAAACACTTTATGGGCTCACTTAATTGGAGTATTTGCTTTATTACAGTGGTCTGGAATTGAACCTGCAGTCTGAGGGGCTTCAAAAAGTTTGTAGAACAATTCCAGTATCTTTTCATGCCATTTTTTCATGAACTATTTGAAGCCCCTTTATGTCTCTGAGGTATTGGTATATTCCATTCCATGTCATTATGCTCCATTGGGCCCACCACCTCAAGAAGTAGACAACATCTGTCATAGAACTGGGTCCTATTAAGCCTTTACTGAGCTGCCCAGGGTCACTCAGTCTCAGACGACACACAATACAACACACAATAGTGGCACTGGGATCATTAGACTCAGATTGTAAAAACTTACTGAGCATTTAAAAATGTTCCTATGCAGCTTCCTCTCTTCCCCGGTTCTGAAGACCAGCTCAGTGAAAAGAGTCGATCCAATAAGACTTAACTATTTCCTCATTAGTCATTCTTTCACTCATTCCAGCAAAATTGCTATTTGATGCAACAGGGCAATGTGTAGGGTACGTTATTAATCAGATTCAGCACATGGAAGGTCGCAGGGTAACTGACACAGTTACTGGATGTCGGCAACAGGCCAATGAAAATGCACGTGGGGGTAGGAGGGAAAACGGATGGCCATGAGATCGTGACAGATATGAATAAAGTGCCGATGAGTAGGTTCCAACTCATAGCGACCCTGTACAGGGTTTCCAAGGAGCAGCTGGTTTTGAACTGAGGACCTTGTGGTCTGCCATCCAGTGCCGGTCCTACAGCACCACACCAGGAGTCCAATAGTAATCTGTTGTCCATTGCTATCAAGTCAGTTCTGACTCACAGCAACCCTGTATAGAGTTTCCAAGGAGTGGCTGGTGGGTTTGAACCACCAACCTTGTGGTTCGCAGCCCAATGCTGATCCTACAGCGCCACAGCAGGAGTCCTGTGAATAGTTGGAGGCAAATAAAAGACTGATATTCTGTCCAAACCAGACATGTGCAAGGCTACTATCTTCAACTGGATTCAGCGTTCACTGTTACCAGGAAAACTCTTTGGCTCCACGGAAGCCAGTACTGAGACCGGACCTCTCAGCCTGCAGCTAGGTCTTAGTAACACAAGCCATTTGATTCAGAAGATTCTATTGGAAATTTATCAGGCTGGTTAGAGCTCCAGCAAGAAAAGAGATGTCAAGGTACCCACCAAAGGAAACTAGACTTGTTATCTTTTGATTTCCTGCTGTGGTGTTCAATATTCTCAACAGAGATGGGAGGACATGGGTTTCTGAGAAACTTTCCAGATAGAGTAGAGCTAGAGTAAAGAAATGGCCCCTGAGCTGCCTAACTGGGCATCGATTATTTAAAATCAATGTACACTTCATTCTACAGTAAAATAGTGAACTATCTAGCAGATCTCTTTAGGAAACATTTTTTCAAAGAAAATCTTCAAGGAAGTCACGGAAGTTTACAAAGAATATTGCCAAGTAACAAACTATATACAGCATCAAAGCCCTCCAGCCCTGTAAACAGGTGTGACTAGGGATTTATTTTTTAAAGGAATTCTATTAAGCTATGGAGTCCTGGTGTGGTGCTGTAGAATAAGCACTGGACTACTAACTTCAAGGCCGGCGGTTCAAACCCACCAGCTACCCCTCAAAAATCTTATACAGGGTCACTATGAGTCAGAACTGCCTCAACGGCACATAACATTAGGCTATAGGAGCTCTGGTGTGGCGCTGTAGGATAAGCACTGAACTACTAACCACAAGGTCTGTGGTTCAAACCTACCAGCTGCTCCTTGGAAACCCTATACAGGGTCATTATGAGTTGGAACCGATTGGATGGCACTTAACAACAACAACAGCATTAAGCTATCTCAGTACATAAGACCACCCATCTAGTTTAGCAAACATGGAAGAAACCAGGTAGACTTGAAGTTGTGGTCATCTTATAAAGGTTTTTAGGTTATCAATCTGAATCATCAATGAAAGCTTTCATTAAATTGCACTCTAGAAATTGATTTGCAATGGGTCGCTCCAATGTACTACGCAAATTTGCTGTCGAAAATTAGTCATTGTAGGCTCCCTAAAGAATACAGACATGACATCCAGGCATCTGTTAAGTTTGTTCGAAAACATATGCGAGCCTTTTTTAAAGAACCATAATTACATCCTGCTGAAACCTCCAAGGACCCTGTTAACTGCCTTTGTATTTCAACATCCATTTCCCACTTAGGCAGGCTCGGCTTTGCTGTTCAGCTGTACATTACAAACTGCTTGCTCCTCTAGCACACTTTTTCAGTTCCAGTTTGCAAATGACCAAATCCTTCCATGTTCAAAGACGACCAGACATGGAGGAAGTAAGGAGTGTAGGGTGGTGTGTGTGTGTGTCTTTCACTCAAATACAACCAGGAATTTGAAGCTTCTAGGGACTTCCACATCACTCCAAGCCAAGCCTCCCATTTTCAAAAGGCACTACAGAAAACCAGAGAGGGGAAGTGGCTTGTCCAATGTCACACAGCCAAAACCTGAAGCCATAGATAATATAGTAATTTAAAACTCTACTTGCTGTGTGAGTTTGAGCAAAGCACTTAACCTCTTGGAGACTTGGGTCTTTTATTTATAAAATGGAAATCAGAACAGAGCCTGGCATATAGAGTGGTGATGGTGGTGGTTATGTACCATGGAGTCAGTTCCAACTCATAGTGACCCGGTACCCGGTTTCCGAGGCTGTAAATCTTTATGGGTGCAGAAAGCCTCATCGTTCTTCCATGGACCAAAGGGTAATTTCGAACTGCTGACCCTGAGGTTAGCAGCCCAATTCATAACCACTACACTACCAGAGCCCCTTCAGGCATATAGAGTAATCAGTGAATATTAGATGTTAGTATCCTCCTCACTTTCACAAATCTGACCTCATTTAATCCTCTCAATAACTTTATGAGGGAGAAAGGGCTAGATTATTATCTGCATCACATAGATGAAGAAAAAACTCTCAAACTCAAAAGAGTGAAATAATTCTTTCAAGGTCACACACATCCCAGGCCAGTTTCTTATCTTACAGTCCTGCTAAAGTAGATAGAAAGAATTTAACCTCATTCAACATCCCACCATTTTTCCTGACTTCTCCCAAAGGAGGGAAACCAAGAGTAAACTTGCAGGTCTGTGTCTTTGCAAGAGTAAATTAGTGTGCTGCCATTTTTAAGGCTTCAATTCCTACTGGGTGTCTATGGCCCACTGCATAGTCCCTAGTCTGGGGAAGGGAAGAGAGCAGTTCTATCTCCTAAATTGTTAGTAGACACTGGAGCATTTGTGTATGTTAGGAAACACACTTCAAGATTCTAGTACATATTTTAAAGCTGACATCAGACTACTTGTCAGTGCTCCATCAGCCTGCCCTCCTGACCCCCCAAATCTGGCCTTTGGGAAAATCTAATTGCCTACTCTGAGTGACACCAGAGCTGTGTGAGTGATAAAGTTATACACAGTCATCTAGTGATTATGTGTCCTAATGGAAGGAGGAACACATGGAATGAATGCATGAGTGAATGAATGAATGCACATCAGAGTTCTTTGTACTAGGCTCAGGAGTATAATGGAGTGAGTGATGGTTCTGCTAATGCATCCTCTGGGAACTCAGTGTGGGTAAGGATGCCAGACAAAGACAAAGCCACAGGAAAGCTGCAGTTGTCTTTAAAAAAGACCCTAAAGGTCAGACCTCACCAGGGAGGGTTTTGTTCTTGTTCTTGAGATCCCATAGGCAGTGGGTAACTGTATTCAGGACCACTGGGTAGGAGAACATTCCAGAAGGAGGCTGAGGTAAATACATAAAATAATATCCACCACCTTATTTAATGGAGTCAGTGGGCATGTTTTTTGGGAAAGCCACACCCATGGGCACTGCCCTAAATGAGTGCTATTTGCTCATTCACTCATTCACTTACTAGATGAATCGTTCTTGAGTGCCTACATGTAGCAGGCATGAGCCCAGAAATACAAAAAAGAGTAAGACCGAGGCTGAATCCCTGGTAATCTCACAGGCAACTGGGAGAGTCAGATAGGAAAGAGGTCTCCACAATTCCATATGAGAAACACCACCACAGAGGTCAGCACAAGGGGCCCTGGAAGCACAGAGAGGGACCCCAATTTTGGGGTGGGCAAGCAGAGGCTTCTCAGCGGAGGTAGTTTCCATCTGAATCTTCAAAAGACAGTCAGTCAGCACAGTGGTTGGGATGGTGCTCTCAGCAGAAGAAACCAGACACTCAAATTAATGCTCAGAGGCTGGGAGATCATCCTGAGGGTTCAAGATGTTACAAGTGACTCTGTATGACCTGGGCTGAGGACCTCATCCTGGCTCTAACACTCTGCATAGGTGACAATTCTGGGCTTCAGTGTTTTGGTCTGTTCAATGAGGACAATTCCCCTTATGTCCTTTGAGTCTTTAACAGAAATGTTAAGGGGAATCTACACTGTTCTACACTGTCCCTCAAACAAAAATGGAAGTTAGCAGAACTTATCACTGAGTCCTTCCAGCATCTGTTAAACCACAGCTGTGACACTAAAATAACTGTCTGTTGGAACTAGGAGTGGCCTGGTACTTTCTCATTTAATCCTTTAAAAGTATCACTGAAAACTGTCATTATTCCCATTTTACAGATGAAAAAACTGAGGTACAAAGAGGAGATGCAATGTGTATATGGTCCCACAGTAAGGGTTGGATCCAGCATTTAATCTCGGATCTGATCCCAAATGCTGTTCCTTCTAGGACATCCCTCTGCCTCATACCCACCACTGGCAGGCCCCTCCCAGAGACCTTTTCTTTACTCAACAGACCATACCCTTGCCCACCCAGAGGCTCCTGGCTCTCCTCCTCTACAAACTGGACTCCCAGAGAAAGCTGGGAATAGTAACTTTGTCAGTGTCTCTGCTAGGAGAACTCTACAGGAAGGAGGCAGAGCAGCCCTAGATCCATGGTAACCAGTTACCATTGAACCAACTCTGCCTCATATAATGACACCATGTGTGTCGGAGAATAACTGTACTCCACACAGAGGGTTTTCACAAGTAGATCTCCAGGCCTCTCTTCTGAGGGTGGACTAGAACCTGCAGCCTTTTGATCTGCAGCTGAGTGTGTTAACTGTTTGCACCACCCAGAAACACCAGGATCTGTCTACAGCCCTTCTCCAGCTCCCAGAGCCTCTAGGACACAGTATCATTGGGCGCAGCTGCTGCCTCTCAACACCGGCCAGTATGGGCTCTTAGGAGCTGGTAGCCTCTCTGACATCAGTCCCACTGGTAATCCTACCCTGATGACTGCTCCCTCCTTGCTCCGTACAGGGGAGAGGTCACCCCACAGGGGAAGGCGCCAGGTGGAGCTTGTTTCAGTGGCTGCCGAAATGAGAGATAATTTTGGCCATTGACATTTCCCCTGAGGCTTCCTCATTCTCAGAGCTGTTCCTCATCCTTCCTTTCTGGCTGCTGCTAGAATCAGGCCTGTTTTCACTTCACACTAAAAGAGCAAGGGCCACTCTCCCATTGGGCTTCTATTTCAGTTCTGCGCAGCATTGGTTGACTAAGAACAGGCATTTTTTAAAAAGCACCAGGGTTTCTCTGGGTACTTATATCTCTAGGAAGATAAAAACCTATGAATGAATCTTTTATTTATGCGTTGACATACAAACTCTATAAAACAGGCCCCCTGCTTGCAGACTAAGGTGTGCCTGACTCAAGTTATGGTATTTTCT
Organism: Chrysochloris asiatica; assembly: GCF_000296735.1. Taxonomy (NCBI): domain Eukaryota; kingdom Metazoa; phylum Chordata; class Mammalia; order Afrosoricida; family Chrysochloridae; genus Chrysochloris; species Chrysochloris asiatica. The sequence continues at coordinate 9,985,462 of NW_006408601.1, read as the reverse complement.
ATTGCATCATAGCATGCAAACATTGAGCGATGAATAAAGAAGTCTATGGAGGAAGAATTGATACATTTGAATTATGGTGTTGGTGAAGAACACTGCATATACCATGGACTGCAAGGAGAATGAACAAATCTGTCTTGGAAGGAGGACAGCTAGAATGCTCCAAGTGAGAGTGGGGAGACTGTCTCACACTTTCAAAATGTTATCAGGAGGGACCAGTCCCTGGAGAAGGACATCATGCTTGGTAAAGCAAATGGTCAGTGAACAACAGGAAGTTTCTCAATGAGATGGACAGGCACAATGTCCATAATAAGAGCTTAAATAAGTAACAATTATGAAGATGCCACTGGACTGGGTGGCACTGGACTGGCAGTGTTTCATTCTGTTTTACACTTGGTTCCTATGAGTCAGAACCAACTTGACAGCACCTACCAACCTCGGTGTGGTGCTGTAGGATAAGCACTGGACTGCTAACCACAAGATTGGTGGTTTAAGCCCACCAGTTGCTCTTTGGAAAACCTACACAGGGTCGCTACGAGTCAGAACTGACTTGATGGCGCTTTAACAAATACCACCACCAACAGCAACAACATCTGAAGAAACATTCTATTTTCTTACTTTCAAAACAAACTTCCCATCTCCTAGCTGTCAATTACAAAAATTTTTATCAAATCAATGGTGACCAAGGATTCTTAAAAAGTAGCTTTTTTTAAAAAAAATTTTTTAACCTATGCTGGCCTAGGTGGGGCCTCGATGGTTCATGCTTTTTATGACAGACATCCAGGTTCAATTTCCAGTTTGTACAGGAAGTTATGATGCTAAACTGGTTTCAACAGAGCTTCCAGACTAAGAAGGACTAGGAAAAAAGGTCTGGCAATCCACTTTTGAAAACCAGACAGTGAACACCTATGTATCACAGAAGTCCATCCCACAAGTGGCCATGAGGATGAAGCAGGACAGGGCAGGATCTCATTTAAGTTTTCAATCACATCTTCTCCTTTAAGTTGCTCTTCTCTCGTATTATTTGTCTATACTTGTGGTTGTTGAGTGCCATTGAGTCAGTTCTGACTCATAGCAACCCTTTATAGGGTTTCCTAGGAGCGGCTGGGGGGTTGGAACTGCCAACCCTGTGGTGTGCAGTCCAGTGCTGATCCTACAGCATCATACCAGGACTTGTGTGTACTAGTAGGCAAGAAAGCAAGGATACAATGATGTCCAGTTTGATACAAAATTACATATTTGCTTCTTTTAAGTTTCACAAAGCAAATTTCACAGGCATTTGCAAGAATATTTTGCCTTTCGGGTAACTGGCCACTTTGCCACATTTCAGAGCCACTGATCTATATTAAAAGGAATCTTGGTGGCACTGTGGATTAATCATGAGGTTGCTAACTGAAAGGTAGTGTTTCAAGCCTACTGCTCTGTGGGAGAAGGATATGTGATTCTCTACTCCAGTAATGTTTAACCATCTCAGAAGCCCTATATAGGGTCACTATGAGTTGGAATAAATTCAATGGCAGTGAGTTTGATTCTGGGGGTTTGAACGTATATTATAGGAGCCGTGATGGTGCAGTGATTGAGCACTGGGCTGCTAACTGAAAAGTTGACAGTTCAAACCTTCCAGCCACTCCTTAGAAGAAAGATGTGGTAGTGTGCTTCTATAAGGATCACAGCTTTGGAAACATTATGGGAAGTTCTACTCTGTCCAATTGACTCAGTGCCAAGGGGTCTGGTTGTTGTTGTTGTTACATGCCATGTTACGTGGTTCTGAGTCATAGCAACCCCATGCACAACAGAACAAAACACTGCCCAGTCCTGCACCAGCCCACGATCGTTATGTGGCTGAGCCTACTGCTACAGCCACTGTGCCAGTCCATCTCATTGGGCAAGCTCCTCTTTATTGCTCACCCTCCACTTTACCTAGCATGATGTCCTTCACCAGGGACTGGTCCCTCCTGATACTATGTCCAAGGTATGAGAGACCAAGTCTGGCTGTCAGGCTTCTGAGGAGCATTCTGGCTGTACTTTATCCAACACATATTTGATTGTTTTTTCTAGCAGTCCATGGTACTTTTAATATTCTTCTCCAACACCATAACTCAAGTGCATCAATTCTTCTACCAACTTTCGCATACATATGAGGTTACTGAAAATACCACGGCTTGGGTCAAGCACTGATATCTTTGCTCTTCAACATTTTAAAAAGGTCTTGTGCAGCAGATTTGCCTAATGCAATACATCCTTTGATTTCTTGACTGCTACCTTCATGCATGTTGATAGTTGATCCAAGCAAAATGAAGTCTTGGACAACTTCAAACCTTTCTGCATTTATCATGATGCTATTTATTGGTCCAGTGATGAGGATTTTTTTTTTCTTTACATTGAGGTGCAACACATATTGAAGGTTGTGGTCTTTGATCTTCATCAGTAAATATTTCATGTCCTCTTTGCTTTCAACAAGCAAGGCTGTACCATCTGCATATCGCAAATTGTTAACGAGTCTACCATCGATCCTGCTATCTTGTTTTTCTTCATATAATGCAGCTTTTTGGGTTATTTGCTCAGTATACAGATTAAGTATGTTGAGATAATACAACCCTGGCACAAATCTTTCCTGATTTTAAACCACTCAGTGTCTCCTTATTCTGTTCAAATGACTGTCTCTTGGTCTATGTACAGGTTCCTCATGAACACAATTAAGTGTTCTGGAGTACCCATTCTATGCAATGTGGTCCATAGCTTGTCATAATCCACACAATTGAAAGCCTTTGCTTCGTCAATAAAGCACAGGTAAACATCTTTCTGGTATTCTCTGCTTTCAGTTAAGATCTGATGTCAGCAATGATATCCCTCATTCCATGTTCTTGTCTGAATCCAGCTTGAACCTCTGGAAGTTCTTTGTCAATATACTATTGTAGAAGTTTTTGAATTTTCCTTAGCAAAATTTTGCTTGCATGTGATATTAATTATATTGTCTGATGATTTCTGCATTCAGTTGGGCCACCTCTTTTTTAAATGGGCACAAATATGAATCTCTTCCAATCAGTTGACCATGTAGCTGTCTTCCAAATTTCTTGGCATAGATGAGTGCCTCCACAGTGGCACACCAGGACATGTGTTAATTCTGGTGAAGGGCAATACACAATATAGAAAAAGTCAGCACAACATTTGAGATATACACAAGAATAAATGTGCTGGTAAATGCTATGGACTCCTGGTGTGGTGCTGTAGGATAAGCACTGGACTGCTAACTGAAAGGTCGGTGGTTCAAACCCAGCAACTGCTCCTCAGAAACCCTATATTGGGTCACTGTGAGTCGTAACTGACTCGATGGCACTTAACATTAATAAATGCTGGAATATATACAATTCTGCAACAACAGAAATAACCAAATATTGTGAGTGGTTACTTAGATAAAGAGGTATGCTACACAGGTGTGGGAGATCATATGGGAGCACAGGTATGTGCATATATAGGCATAGTTGTGGACATTTGTATAAATACATTTGTATGTGCTGCGGATATATTCATCTATATCATAGGGCACATAGGGGCCACAGTTATGGAAGCTTCCTCAACATCTCCAAACACCTTGTGAAAATGAGTTACTAGGTTTGAAACTCAGGGCCATCTAGGTCAATTAATAGTTCATAAAGACTACATCCTAGTTTAATGAGTAGCATCTAGAATCTTTAGAGTAGCCATGTAAGATCTAATTATTGGTCTCCTCCAGTCTAGAGTAAAGGAGAGTGAAGGAAACCAAAGACTCAGGGAAGCAATTAGCCCACCAGACTAATGGCCACATAGACCACAGTCATCTCTAGCCTGAGACAGAAGAAGTAGATGGTCCCTAGCCACTTCGACCAATCACTTTGATCAGGAATACAATAGAAGGTCCTGGTTAGAATGGGAGAAAAATGTAGAACAAAACTCAAATTCAAATAAAAAAATTAGACTTACTGGACTGACAGAGACTATCTCGGGGAAGAAATCCCAGAGACTATCGCCTTAATACAACCTTTTAACTTGGAAATGAAGCTCACCTTTTAGCCCAATAATATGTTGTTGTTGTTAAGTACCGTGGAGTCGGTTCTGACTCATAGTGACCCTGCACAGGGTTTCCGAGGCTGTAAATCTTTACGGGAGCAGAAAGCCTCATCTGTCTCCCGTGGAACGGCTGGTAGTTTCTAACTACGGACCTTAAGGCTAGCAGCCTGATTCGTAACCACTACGCTACCAGAGTTCCTTAGCCCAATAATATATTGGTTCTTAAAATACAGAATAGCACCTGTGAGGAATGGGCCTCTTAGAATAATTCAGTTTACCAGACCAAACAGGTACCATTTGCCCAAAAGCAAAGATGAGAAGTCTCCCTGGGGCGTGACCTGCATCACCATTTGTCCTCCAAGAGATAAAAGGAGGGAAATGAACAGAGAGAGAGGGACCTCAGTACCACCAAGAAGGAAGACTGGGAGCACAGTACAATCCTGGGACTCAGGGTCTCGGAGCTGAGAACCTCTTAGACCAGGGAAAACTGATGCCAAGCCCAGAGATGGTGAAAGGAGACAAGGACCTTCTGCTATGGCCAGCACAGAGAGTAAGCCTTCCCCAACAGCTGGCTCCCTGCATCTGGACTTGTAGCCTCCTAGTCTGTGAATGAGGACATTTGTTTGCTAAAGTCAGCCACCTGTGGTATTTCTGTTACAATAGCACTAGAGAACTAAGAAAGTGGATTTTAGAGAGAAAATAAGTAACACATCAAAGCCAGAAATTCACTGATATTACTGTTGAGACATATCACTTTTTAAAAAGTAAATCAATTTAAAGACAGACCTAAGGTTGAAACCTACCAGCTGCTCCTCAGAAACTCTATACAGGGTTGCTATGAGTCGGAATCAACTCTACGGCACTTCATAACAACAATAGGGTAATGAGGAACCCTGGTAGCATAGTGGGTTACAAACTGGGCTGCTAGCCACAAGGCCAGTCGTTTGAACCTGCAAGCCATTCAGAGGGAGAAACATAAGGCTTTCTGCTTTTGCAAATATTTACAGCCTTGGAAACCCTATACAGAATCACAATGAGTCGGAACTAACTGGGTGGCACACCACCACCACCATAAGGCAATAATATGACAAGAAGCATGTTAGTGGTCTATTAGCATCTGATGACAGTATATGAGTTTTATAGGTACAGACTTTTGAGTCATAGAGCTGGTTTCCAGCCCCAGAGCTACTCTTAACAGATGTTGGGACTATGAAACGTTAGCTGACTTCTCTGTATCTTGATCTCCTTATCTATAAAATGAGAATGATAACATTACTCTTACATGTTGTTGAAGGGGAAATTTAAAGAAATCTTGTGCAGAAATCACCCAGAACCACAGGGCTTCGGCAATCACAGGCTGTCTCTCTGTATTCCTCCAGCCTGCCCCATTCCCTCATCCCATCACCCGCTCTTTTGGGGCCTTTCCCATCACCCTGAACTCATTTACCCTAATCCACCTGAAACTCCTCTTTCTGCTCAGTGATCTTCTGGCACCATTCTGGTGGCCTGGAGATTTTCCTTTCAACCCATCTCTCCCTCAGTTGTGTTGATAATAAGATTTAGAGACTCCATAGGAATCCAAATAGGAAGATACTCCAGGGATACAGGCAGAAATTAGATTTTTTTTTTTTTTTTTTTTTCAATTACCTTAGGCAAAGGACTTCATGTTGTTCGAGTAATGCAAACTGCTTATTTGCTGTTTCCCTCTTTGCAGTCTTATCTGGTCCCTGCCAGTGATTGATGGCCACAAAAGAAGAGAGCCCAGGCAGTCAACGCTTGGGTTTTCGAGCCAACTTGATCTCAATAAGCAGAGCAAGTTGGCTCCCTGAGCTTGGCGTAATGACCTCAGAATCATGGAAGGCTGCCAGAGAGAAGCCACTCTACAGCTGGGAACTTTGTCCTGCTTTCACAACAGAAGGCTCCCCACTAATAGCAACTCACATACTAACTCCCAGCAAAAGGCTAGGCCAAGGAGTCAAAGATTCTCACACCAGCCCATCAAGAAAGCATCTTGAAGGCCATCTGCAACCTCCCATTTTTCAGGTCCAAAGAAAATGTATGACTTGGCCAGTTATAGTTATTCTTCTAACAGGAGGTAACAGAACTGGGTTGGAACCCAAGGCTACCCTAAAGAGTGACTTTGTCTCAAGTTCTGTAGACATGGGATAATTAATGGTCCCAGAGTAGATTCACAGAGATCTCAAAGACAAAATGCAATTGCTCACAGCTGAGCATAAATTCAAAGATAATTTCTCAAGTGAACCTCGGAGTCCAGATAAAGGGGAACTTACTTGGCTCAGCACTAATACGACATACCAGGTGCTGTGCTAAGGACTTCACATACATGTGTACTCATGGGGACCTCATGTGTACAGAGTAGAAATGTTGCATCAGGGTTTCAGGCTGTGATCTTCCTGAAACAAATTGCCAGGCCTGTGCCCTGAGGTACCTCCAGGAGGATTCCAACAGCCAACTTTTGGGCTAGAAGTCTAGTGGTTAATCATTTGTGCCACACAGGAACTCCAGGTATTGTTGGTATCTCCATTTTATAAAAGAGATACTGAAACTCAGAGGTTAAGAAACATTCCCCAAATTAAAAAGCCAGTGAATTCTGGGGCAGGACTGAAGCCAGGATTGTTCTGGTTCTTTCCTCCTTACTGTTTGGCCCCCTGTTTTTCACAGTTGAAAGCTCTATCTTCTGAGGTATATTACATTTGTCCATTTGTAGAACAAAAGATGGTATTTGTTTAATGATCCATGTAATACCTGGTTGCTCCACTAGATTATAAACTTTATGAGGGAAGGGACAGTCCAGATAAACATTCACCAGATTATTCCATCGATCTCCTCACCATCCAATTCAGAGAGTGCCTCCTGCTCTCCAGCCTCTTTCTCTATCCTTTTCCATCAAATTTTATCCAAAGGATTAGAGCTGTCAGTCATTGTCTATGTGTTCATGCCTTCTTCTGAAGAAATCTGCCCTCAAAGTCTAGGTTCTGTATCATGTGATGCTAGCCATAAATGATTGGTCCAGGGTCAGACACACAACACAAGAGTGGCCAATCCAGAGGCTATCTACCTCTTTGGATTTGCTTCTAGATTTGGCAAGATGTGAAGAGCCAATCAGATTATTTCATGACACTGAACTAAGAAAGAAACAGAGAGAGAAATTCTCAGTGGACAGTGATGCTGAGAGTCAGACAGTGATGGTGGACAGATGGGATGAGTGTTGGCCATGAAATGAAGAAAGCAGAGAAAGAAACAATGCGTATCAACAGATGACAGGAACAGATGCATCCAGAGATGCAGACAAATAATGACAGCCAAGGCACAGGAAACAGGATCAAGTTGTCTCATTTCTTGTCCTTCCTGAAGCCTAGGTCTTGACATTTCTCTGGGTTCATAAACACCTATGTCCTTTCCACAAACAAAGAAAATATACCTCATTTTCCCTAAGTTAAGTGAATTTCTTTGCAACTTAAAAACAAAACCAAAAACAACTTTTCCTCCAACTTATTTCTGCAGACCCCTTATGTTGATGTTAATGGGAGTGGTTATAGATTTTAATCCACTGTAAGTATAATTATCAAGCTTCATCATATATTAGGATCACTGGAATACTTATTTTAAATGTAGCTTTCTGGGCCCTAACGCTAGATATTCTAATTCAATGGTTCTGAGCTAGGGCCTGGGGATATGCATTTTAAGAAACTCCTCAAGTGATTCTGATACAAATGTTCCAGGGCCACAAATTGAAATGTCCTGTAGGTCACTAATATTTGTTTATTTAATTGTTAGATAGATATTACCCATCCCACATGGCAATGCTCACTTATGGTTTATATAGGTCGTAACAAGCAGGCAGAAAATCTCAAGAGCATATAAAATGAATAATTTATTTCTTAATCATAGGTCTACATGTTGGCTAGGGTAGGTCTTCTTCAGTTCTACTCCATGTGTTTCTGGGACCCAGAATGGAATGGCAGCATGTAGCTGGGACATGTTCTTCTCATGGTGGAGGTCAGAAGCTCCCCGGAAGGCGACAGGAAGCAAGTTGTGTCTCTTAAGGACTAGGCTTGGAACTGGCTCACTGCTACTTCCATCCACATTCTGTTGGCCAAAGCAGTCCACTGACTATGCCAACATCGTAGAACAGGAAAGTACCCTCCCCTGCTGGGAGTGTGAGCAGGTAGGGATGACCGTTGGCACATAATAATCTAAACCACAACAAGGGGCATGCAGTCTAATAGTGGTGACTTTGGTCAGGGGGAATCATTGGATAGTAAGTACTAGGATCAGACTACTCTGCCAGACCCTCAAAGGACCAACCTTAATCACTACCTCTTTGCACACAGCCTTTTCTCATTCCTGAAATAACAGCACACACCTAATTCCATACTTTCCATACCCAGGTGAGTCCAAAAGCAAACCCATTTGTCACTGAGTTGTTTCCAACTCATAGCACTCCTGTACAGGGTTTCCAAGGCTGTAAATCTTTATGGGAACAGAAAACCTCATCTTTCTCCCATGGAGTGGCTGGTGGGTTTGACCTGTAGGCCTTGTGTTAGCAGTTCAGCGCTTAACCTCACTCCACCAATGACTACATCATTTACCTTATCTCAGAGCATTCCAGGGGCCTCAACAGGAGAATAAAGACTCCTCTTTATTCTCATAACTTGTCTCATGGTGCTCCAACAAAATAGGGGCATATTTTACACTGACTTACTCAGTATATCCCCTTTTGGGTATGTCTGAGCCACTTCTAAACTCAGCTCTAAGTGATAAACCCAAAGAGACATCAATGGGGGGACTTTCAGGTCCCCCATCATAATGGATCCCATGGAAACTCAAAGGAAGAAGGCTCATTTCTTTTCAAGAGGGTAGGTAATAGATTCACAATAATAAAACTGGATCTTCACAGTTAAGAAATACGCCACACTTAGACATACACATGCAAAACACTCACCTCAAATAGTCTTCTCTGAAATCCTCTCTCCTTTTCCTTTCTAAGTGACTGTTCTAACATGCTACGAAAAGTCTTAACTCAAGAGTCAAAGGACAGAGCAAAGAGTCATCCCTATCTCCTCCTTTCACCCTCTGCCATTCAGAATGCTGACTCTCATTCATTCATTCACTTAATGAGCATCTACTACGTGTCAGGCCTCCTGGTGTGGTGCTGTAGGATCAGCACTGGACTGCTAACTACAAGGTAAACAGTTCAAACCACCAGCCGTTCCTCAGAAACCCTATACAGGCTTGCTATGAGTCAGAACCAACTGGACAGCACTTAACAACAGCAACAAACTACGTGACAAACATTGTAATCTATGTTAGGAATACAGAAACAAATATGAAACGAATGTCTACTGAAGAGAGACTTTATGCAATTAATGAAATGCAGATTTTACATATGTGAGATGTACAATTCTTTGTGCTTTTTTGTTCATGCATTTTCTAGTTATACTGGTGAAAATAAGAAGAGAGGGAAGTATCCAGTTTACACGTACAACAACACAATCCCAGGGAAGACCTCATCTACAACACACCATCCTTTGACAGGGTCTGTAAAAGAACCTCACTCACTCACTTACCTAAGAATCTAACAAAGGCTGGATTCTCAACATGAATGCCCTGAGTTACCAGGAGCCTAGACTGATACATCTGTGGCAGCTTCACAAAAGAAATGAAGGACATAGGCTCCTACTTGTTGTTGTTGTTGTTAAGTGCTATGAGTCAGTTCCAACTCATAGTGACCCTGTGTAGGGTTTCCGAGGAGCGGCTGGTGAGTGCAAACTACTAACCTTGTAGTTCAAATTGACCTTGCTGTCTGTCTAGTGCTTATCCTACAGTGCCACACCAGGACTCTTACTGGTTATAACCAAAATATTGACTCCTGCCCTTCAAATGCCACTGTGACCTCAGAGATTCAAGGGAGCATGAATCCTGGAAATGGACAAAACTTTGAGTAGCCTTGTGTTTACTGATTCAACTTACTTAAGGTGCAACAGGTAAGCACTTGGCAGCTAACTAAAGGTTGGAGGCTCAAACCCATCCAGAAACTCAGCAAGAGAAAGACTTGGATATCTGCTCCCATAAAGATTACAACCTAGAACAACCTCTGAGGAAGTTCTCAGTTGCATGGGATCACAGATGGTACTGAGCTGTGGAGTTGGTTTGAACGATAATGACCCTGTAAAGGGTTTCTGAGGCTGTAAATCTTTCCAGAAGCAGAAAGTCTCATTTTTCTCCCATGGAATGGCTGGTGGATTTGAACTTTTGACCTTGTGCTTAGCAGCCCAATGCTAAGCCACTATGCCACCAGGGTTCCTTTCACTATAAGTTGAAATTGACTCCATGGCACCTAACAACAAAGGAGAAATACCCACATACACCATAGTTTATTTCTCAACCTGCTTCTCTAATATGCAGGTACACAGTTTTGGCTCATTCTCAAAAACACCCCCAGCAGTCCCCATGTTAGGAATAACCTTATGGGGGCTCAGTCAGCCACTACTAAACCTCCCCCAATCTATGCTGCTTCCTGCCCTAGGAGGTCCGAGGCAGGGCTACAGTACTGCTCACTCCTCTGAAGAAGTGTCATTGGAAAACATCCATTCCTGCTCTGCCATCCACATCACCTCCATTTCTCTTCCTAGCCCCTATGCCCCCATCTCTCTAATTGTCCCAAAGAGAAGGGACATTAAAAATTAATGCCCTGAGGAGTGGAGGCTGAGATGTCATGATTTTGATTCAAACCCCAGGAATAGAAGAATCTGATCTACACTTTAGGAGCAAAGCAACCTAGGACAGGGTTTGGGAAACCTTGATTAATTGGAATTCACTTCTAGGTAACCAGATTCATTGTCTTCCTAATACTCAGCGTGTAGAGGATGTCAAGAGTGTAACAAATGAAATACATAAAAACACATTCATGTAAATATGCAACTTGCAGGGTGTCCTGGACTCACATGAAATGTTTAAGTCTCATCCCTTCATATCTGAGTCCTGGGGATTTTCATTTAGTTCCAGATTGATGAGTCTGAGATAGGGTCTATAAGATTGCTATACGGTGACATGGTTGTATTCACAAACTGGAGTTTCTAAAGCAGAAAAGCAGGCTTTCTTAGAGGAGGCCTGGTGTGGTGCTGCAAGATGAGCACTCAACTGCAAGGTAGGTTTGAATCAAAAGGTCGGTGGTTCAAACTCACCAACTGCTCCTCATAAACCCTACAAAAAAGGTCACTATGAGTAAGAACCCACTCGATGGCGTGTAATAACAACACAATACGGTATGAATTACAATAAAGGTCACTCATTTAGTACTTAATTGTGTTCTAAATATTAGTCTGAATACTTAGAATACACTATATTTTATCATCTTCATCAAAAATTTTATTCTTACTCTAATGTTCAAGTGTTTTTTTCAGATGTGCATAGGGTTGCTGTGAGTCGAAATCCACTCAAGGGTGCCTAGCAATCACAATGGTTAAATATCGGCCCTCCCTCATGCTGAGGACTCCATGGCTTGGTTTCTGGCAACCACTTCAGGAATGATACTAGAGCAATCTTCATGCAATTTATGAGTCTTTCAAATAAGGTGCCATTTTCAGGTCATTCCCTAATGCCAAAGCCTTCAGTGGTTCCTCACTGCCTATGGGATAAAACCTGAACTGCTCTCCTGGATTTTCCAGCCTCTCCATTCTCCTTCTACATCTTTTTTATTCATGTATCCACTCACTCAGTAAGTATTTACAAAGCATCTAGAAGATCACGACAGCATGCTGGATGATGGGGATCAGACCCAGTATCTGGAGCTCACACTTAAGATTGTTGCAAGCCAAATAAGTCACTGTTTCTCAGTATCCACACCAACTGCAGGCCCACTTGAAGGTTACATTCATCCCACATGAATTGCTTAATCTCCTCCCTCCTGTATGCTCTTCGTTCTACCTCTTTATACAGAATGTAAATCCCTCCTTCTCCAGCGAAGTCTTTCCTGACCTCTCCTGGCCAGACAGACACTTACCTAATGTCACTGTCACTGATGGTTGAACTGACAGTTCTGAGTCACTGGGATTGTCAAGAGATCTGTGGACAGGATCTAAGCTCATCATTGTAATCCCAGTGCCATAGGCTGTGACTGGCTGGCACACAGTAGACACTCAATCAATACATGTGGATGAGTACATGAATGGAGACTGATTTTGCACTGTCTCCCATTTGCTCCATTGAGATCAAAGCAGGGAATTGCCTGACCCAACTTTGCTAGTCTCTCTTCTTCCCATACCTGAATAGGAGCTCAAAACGTGCTGAATTGAGTTGCATCTGGTTACAACCTCTTTCCAATCTTCTTCAGTGGCATGTGGAATGTACTGATAGGTCTGCAGTATCTGTTCCCTGAGTAATTGGTGAACATACCTTCTATTCATGCTGGGAAAACAGACAGGCCATGCAGACAGGGAATTTGTCAGGTGGTAGATCAACTTGTAACTCCTACCTCACTCAACTGCAGAATCTAGGCTAAGGAGTAAGCATTTTGACTCAGCTGGAAAGGGCTTGGGGAGCTGGGGTTGGAGAGCATTCTTGCATCCGGAGCCCTAATTACACCACCAGAACCTCTGAGCTAGCTAGATCGCTGAGAAGGAGGAAAATGCCTTGAAAAGCAGCCTCACTACTGGCCTGTATGGCCCTGATTTGCTGAACCATAAACGAGCAAACAAATGAACAATCTGTAAAATGCCATGCAGGTCAAGCCCCCTGTGGAGTGTGTAGGTGTGTGTGTGTGTGTGTGTTCATGTGCATTCATAGGTACACACTCAAGAAAGCTGAATAAATAAATATTAAAAGTAAAACCCAGTTCACAAATCTTAGAGATAGAATTCAAATAGTAAAGTGAAACTACAGTGAGAGTCTAGAATCAAGTAGATCAAAATAAGCTGTGGAACCTTAGAAAAGTATCTTAACCACACCTGTCATGACTGTAAATGATTTAATAATATCTCCATCAGAGGACCTGAGGAGATCAAAATAACACTAAGATAACATAGCATTTCCTTTGTTGTTTTCCCTATCCTTAGCATGGCAACCTATTTTTTTTATTATTATTATTCTTTTTGAAAAGATCATTAAATCTAGCCATGTGTCCTTGGGAAAATCATATTATGACGTTTGCGTACATTGTTTTCCTTCTGTATCTAAAAGAAATAACAATTTCCCTCATTCCACAACTGTTACCCAAATGAGAGAACACTTGTGCTGTGAGAACCACTAAAAGAAATCATTACATCAAGTTGCTCTGTCCAAAGGTCATCCGTTCAAAGCCTCCTCCAGTCACCAATACACAAAGGCTTGTCTTAGACTCATTTTAGATTCATCCTCCATCAGCTAGGTCAAGTCACTAAGTCAAATCTTCCTACTTTTTCCTTTAGAGCAGAGTTGGGGGAAACGTCTGGACAGAGATCATATGGTATTGTTGTTGTTTGTTATTAAGTGCTGTTGAATCGGTTCTGACCCATTGCGACCCTGTATAGGGTTTCCAAGAAGCAGCTGGTGAACTTGAACTGCCGACCTTGCGGTTCAAACAGTCTTGCAGTCTGACACATGAATCTACAGTGCCATACCAGGACTCCTATGGTGGTGGCAGTGGTTATATGCCACGGAGTCAGCTTCGACTTATAGTGACCCTGTATAGGGTGTCTGATGTTATAAATTTTTCCTCATCTTTCACCCATGGAATCGCTGGTAGCACCAAACTGCTGACCTTGAGATTAGCAGTCCGACTCATCACCACTAGGTTTCCAGAGCTCCTTATTGGGCTGTATCGTTGTTGTTGTTGTGAAGTGTTGTCAAGTCAGTTCCAACCCATAGCAACCCTGTATAGGGTTTCCAAGGAGCAGCTGGTGAGCTTGAACTACTGACCTTGCAGTTCAAATGGATTTGCAGTCTGGCGCATTAACTCACAGTGCCACACCTGTATTGTTGCTGTTGTTAGGTGCCATCGAGTCAGTACCGACTCACAGCGACCTTAAGCACAGCATAACGAAACACTACCCAATCCTGGGCCAACCTCACTACTGTTGCCACACTTGAGTCCATCGAAGCTGCCACTTGGCCAATCCATCTTGTTGGGGGTCTTCCTCTTTTTCTCTGACCCTCCACCTTACCAAACATGATAACCTTCTCCAGTGACTGGTCCTTCCTGACAATATGTCCAAAGTATGAGAGATGAAGTTTGGCCATCTCGGCCTCAAAGGAGCACTCTGGCTGCACTTCTTCCAAAAGATCCGTGAATTCATTTAGTCTGGCCCAACCAAGGCAATCACTGTTTCAGTCATCACACTGTTGTTGGTAAGTGCTGTTGAGGTTTATTATATGAATGAGGCTATAAATTTTGGCAGAACAAAGTTTCCCCACCCCTGTTTTAGAAAATCACCTTTTTCTATTCTACTCAACAAACCAAATCTCACTTTCCTTAATCAAATGTTTTGATCACTACAAAAAACTATTCACTACCTCTTTGATTCTTACTTTGTCCTCTTCTTTCTATAAGTGTAGACAACTTAGTAACCTAGTCATTCTGGAAGATCAAATTTCAGCTTCATGACCACAGGGAAAGAAGAGATCTCAAATCAAAATGTCATATTCATTCAACCAACATTTATGTAGGCTGAAGAATGAAGACTACAGTCTTCAGTATAGATTGCACTTCAATTTAAAGAAAATGAAAATCCTCACAGCTGAACCAATAAATAACATCATGATAAATGGAGAAAGATTCAAGTTCTCAAAGACTTCATTTTGTTTGGATCCACAATCAACGCTCATGGAAGCAGCAGTCAAGAAATTAAACCACTTATTGTATTGGGCAAATCTACTGCAAAAGGCTTCTTTAAAATGTTGTTGTTGTTGTGGAGTGCCGGCAAGTCAATTCCGACCCATAGCTACCCTGTGTAGGGTTTCCAAGGAGCAGCTCTAAAATGTTAAAGAGCAAAAATGTCACTTTGAGGACTAAGATGCACCTGACTCAAGCCATGATGTTTCAGTCACCCCATATGCATGTGAACATTGGACAATGAATAAGGAAGACCAGAGAAGAATTGATGCATTTGGATTATGGTGTTGGAGAAGATATTAAAAGTATCAGGGGCTGCCTGAGGAACAAACAAATTTGTGTTGGAAAAAGTACAACCAGAACACTACTTAGAAGTGAGGACGGTGAGGTTTCATCTCTCATGCATTCAGCACGTTGTTAGGAAGGAGATCGTGCTTGGTAAAATGGAGGATCAGCAAAAAAGTAGAAGATTCCCAATGAGATGGACTGACACAGTGGCAACAACTACAAGTTCTAACGTAAACATTGTGAGAATTTCACAAGACCAGACAGTGTTTTGGTCTGTTGTGCATAGTGTCTCTATAAGTTGGAAACAACTCAACAGCACCTAACAGCAACTGTGTACTAAGGGATGACAAGATGGATAAGAAGACTAGGTTCTTTCTATCAATGAGCCTACAATCTGGTTCGATGGTCCTACAAGATAAGAAAATAATCGAACATAAGATGATGGCAAACTGCTACTCAGACTTACAGGAGGTTGAACTTAGGCAAAGTATATATACATTGGGAAGATTACTTCATGGTGGTTTGGAGAGGGGCATTCAAGGTTCAGAAGTGAGGAGGGAATGTAAGGATTGTTTATGGACTAGCAATCAGAGTTTGACAAGAGGAGAAAGTCTGAGTAAGAAACAACG
>NW_006408601.1:9936400-9968334 GCF_000296735.1 Chrysochloris asiatica | reverse complement strand
AAAGAAAGAAAGAAACAATGGGAAAGTATAATAGTCACAGCAACTTCCACTTATTAAGTACTTTATTGTGTGCCAGGCACAGTAATGAACACCTATAACTCTATGAGCAAATGCCATTGAGGGAAGTGTTCACAGTGGCTACACAATTTTTCTAGGTCTAAAGTTGAGGTCAACTAGGTTTGAATGAGACTCCAGATTGTATACATCTGCAATGCTTTTAATACATACCTTGGAGTCATCCTCCTACATTTTGTGGTATGTTGGAAATCCTAGCTTCTATGCCTATGGTTGCAGTCCCATTTTGTAATGACTTGTCTATTGTATTAATGAGACCAGAGTAGGGTGGAATGTATCTTGAGTTGCAGCCTTACTAGATGGTATGACTCAAGTCACCACCCTTAGTTTCCTTGGGAGTGTGGTCAGCATCCAATATACAGGAAAACACTGACAAGGTTTACTCTCTTGCTCTAGCTTATCTTCATCTGACCTCTATGCCTTGGGACTAGAGCCAGCCGCCTATCGTCAGACCTGATTTTTGACTTCCATAGCCTTGTAAGTCAATGGCCTGTCACCTGACCTGCTGCCTTAGGTTTGTTAGTCCCTACAGCCACGTGGGTCAAGTAAGGCCTCCAGACTGATGCTTGACCCATGGATTTGGAATTTGCCAGTCTTCAGAACTGCATCAGTCATCTCCCTGATGGTACCTGAGTTCCATGAGATGTTGCATCAAATCCTGGAACCCAAAAATGAGAGGGAGAGTACTGAGGGGAGAAGAATTTGATGCTAGAGATGGTGATGTGGGACAGTAGTTTGAAAAAGTTAGATGTCCTTAACTTTTGCCATAGGAATTCTAAACGGAATTATCTATGCACTGTTATATCCTAGAGATGGAGACCCAGGAGCCAAGAAGGGTCGTCTCTTCCCACCAGGACATGGTGGGAAATCTCTGAATAAGGTGACAACAGTTGGACTTAGGGAAGAGCCATCTGGTCAGCAATGGAGATGGAGTAAAGAAGGAGAATCCCAAAACAAGAAATCCACCCAGAAGCCTACTAGCAAGAATCCTGGATCTGAAATTGGATGGCAGTGAGACTAGAGAGAAGGGGCAGATGCCTGTTACACTGTGGCATTGGAGCCAGCAGGACTGATGGCTGGAGGAAAAGGAGTGGACTTAAGGACAGAAGGGAGAGGGTCTAATGGACCTTGGCTACAACCAGAAGTAACCGGGAAGGTGGGGCTGCCATTATTAAAAATAAAGCAGAGAGGCTGATGGGGCAAGTACAGTAATACATTCCCTCTTTGAAGGGCAGGATTAGGAAACCCAGAACAGTTCAGCCAACCCTAGAAAGTCTAATTATACTAAGCCTGAGTTCACCATCCCCAAAGTAATTTCAAAACAGAGGCTCCAGGAGGCTTTCATGCTGCGAAGCTGACAGCCCAGAGAATTTTCAAACTAAGTCATCTTTGTCACCATTCAGTTATCAGGCATCTTTAAAATCCCTGAACACTTCTTATTTTTGAGTGAGCATCCTCTGTAGGAAGGTTCAGTCTGTGAAGGACAAACTTCTGAGGAGGAGTCGATAAAAATCAATCAAAAAGTCATTCCCTTGACTGATCAATAGGTGTCTGTCAAGAAAATTTTACTTCTCCCATCTGTGCTGGTTAAGTGATGTCTTATAGCACTGAACAATACTTACCTCACTGAATTCTCTCTATGACGATTTGCAGGTCTCTGCCTCTCTGGCTTCTTCCTGAGTCCAGCACCAAATTTGAATTTGACTAGTGCTATAGGATAAGCACTGGACTGCTAACCACAAGGTCAGCAATGTGAACCCACCAGCCACTCCACAGGAGAAAGATGAGGTTTTCTGTTCACATAAAAATTTATAGCCTCGGAGACCCCATACAGAATCACTATGAGTCAGAATCAACTTGATGTCGTGAGTTTGTTTTGAAACTCCTGGTGTGGTGCTGTAGGATAAGCACTGGACTGTAAACTACAAGGTCAGCAGTTCAAACACACCAGCTGCTCCTCAGAAACCCTACACAGGGTTGCTGTGAGTTGGAAGTTGACTCGACGGCAACTTAACAACAACAACATGAAAAGATCAGTCGTCATTGGTCAACTCATGGAAACTCTGTATGTGTCAGAGTAGAACTGTACTCCTTTAGGTTTTCAGTAGCTGGTTTTTTTGGAAATAGATCACCAAGTCATTCGTCCAAGGCACCTCTAGTTAGACTCAGACTTTCAATCCCTGGGTAGTGCTAACAGTTAACACACTTGGCTGCTAACCAAAAGGCTCGAGTCTACCCAGAGGTACCCCAGAAGAATGGCCTGGGACTCCTTCTGAAAGATCCGTTCTTGAAAATCCTATGGAATGCAGTTCTACTCCAAGTTGACAGAGACTGATAGCTACTGGTAGGGAGGCATAGGAAGCTGCCATCCATAGTGGTGCCAAGTTAGTTACCAAAGGGGGGAGGGGATTTCTCTAGTTCCAAAGGGTGTGCACTCTGGTGGCAGGATGAGGTGTGGACACTCTTCCATCTGAAGCCTTCCTCCCCTCCTGGTCTCCCTTTCTGGTTGCTTCTCATCAATGAGGGTTCTGGTTAAAAGACACATCCTCCGTGAACAGCCATCTAAGATATAACTGTTGGTTGATCTCTTCCCATTCAGAGTAAAAACGAGTGAAAAAAAAAAAGACTCAAGGGAAGAATTAGTCCAAAGTACTAATGAACCATATAAACCACAGATCCCACTTTCCTGAGATCAGAAAAACTAGATAATGCCCAGCTACCACTACTGACTGGGACCATAACAGAAGTTCCCAGGTACAGTCAGAGAAAAATGCAGAAAAAATTCTAACTCATTAAACAAATAAAGCAGTCCCAATGGTCTAGTAGACACTGGTGGAACCCCTGAAACCATGACCCTTAGATACCCTTCGAACTTTAGACAAAACCCACTCCTGGAAATCACCTTACAGTCAAAAACAGGCCCATAAAGCAAATGTAATACCAGTGAGGAATGTGTTCCTCAGAATATTCAACTGTGTGAGACCAAGAGGGCAACATTTGCCCAAAAGTAAAATTCAGAAGGCAGGAAAGAGCAGGAGGCTGGGTAAAGGAGACAGAGAACGGAACGTGGAAGTGTCACAAAACCATCTATGTATAAAGTGCTGAACAGGAAATGAATGTATTTTGTAAACTTTCATCTGAACTACAATTTAACATTTTTGAAATGAGGAAATGGTCTGCAAAGGTATAAAAGAGGTATAAAAATTCATCAAGCTGCAAACTTCAAAAATGTGCACTTTACTGAATGTAAGTTACATCTCAATTAAAAATAAACATGAAACATACAATAATAAATATGAAACACACGCTTCCCCACCCATTACACCACTTTGCAAACTTTCTTTTCTTTAGCCAATAGGCCATTATCTGCAAACAGACAGAGGATTTATTTGTCTGTAGTCTTCTGTTCAGAGCTCCACTGTTCATTACAGTACTCACTAGCCACACATGGCTATTTAAATTTTAATTACTTAACATGAACTAAAATCTAATATTCAGGTCCTTGGCCAGACTAGCTACATCTCAAGTGCTCCATGACCACAATAGAACAATTCCCATGATTTCAGAGACTTGTATTGTACAATGTTGGTCTAAAACGTAAGATCTGGAAGAGACTGAATCTATGGACTTTGTTCTTAGCTCTTAGAATGGTGCTTAGCACACGGGGGACAGCATCGGGGGGCACTACATAAATACTTGTTGAATAGATGAATAAAGGAATTTTGTAATATCAGAAAGGAAGAAATCACAGAATAGAGTGAAAAACAAAAACCTAGAAACAAACTAGGTGTCCATCTAAAAGGGATTACTGAAATAATTTTTGCCACACTCTATAATGGAGCCATTAAAAGATGAGGTAGATGTGGGTGATGACTCTGAAAAACAGCCATAAGTAAAAAAAAATTAAGTTTCCTAAAAATAAACATAGTATAATTCCATTTTATTAAGAAACATGAAAAAAAAAAGTCAGAAATGATATATTATTCTGTAATGCTTGGATTTGTAATGAGTTATATATTACTAAGGTATTAAAAACTATTTACAACATAATCACATGCGACAATCTGAGAACAAAAGGAAAAAATGAAACTTCACTTTGTAAACTGTCCTAAGGCATACAGAACACTTCTTAACTATTTACCAAGTACCAAAATCTCTACCAGCTCCATTTCATTTAACCTTAGCAAGATCCCTGCAATCAAATATTGCTGGCCTGGGTTGAAAACATAGACTCTGAAGATGAGAGTTACTTTCCCAGTCTCACACAGCTAGCATACAGTAGAATTGGCACTGTCTGTTTTCATAGCTCTTGACATTCTTTACTGCAGGAACATAGGCAAATACCCCCCAAAGAACTGCTAGATGCCCAGTGAGCCCTCAATTAACCACTCCAGCCAGATGCAATCCCCAAAGAAAGGAGTCACCCTACAACCAGGTTTATGAAGCACACTGAACCCTAGAGCCAGAGACTTTTTCAGGTCAGGACAGTTGAAGTGCAATGTAATTAAAGGTACCTTGCTCCTCGGAAACCCTATACAGGGTCGCTATGGGTCAGAACCAACTCGACGCACTTCACAACAACAGCAACTCTCCCTCCGTCTTGTCTCCCCCAGTTTTGCTTACCAATTGTCCTTCCCTAAACATCACCCCCTCCCCCCAAAACACACACACACACACACACACACACACTGACCAAAATGCCACCAGGATCTGGTGCCAATAACCCTTGGTGACTTAAGCATGCTGGTGGGGATTTCCCAGCTCCCCAGCAGATGCCTTGATTGTGCCTTTGTTGAATTTTCAGCCAATTGCCCCAGAAGAGACGTTTTCAGCTTATCTGAGCCAAAACACGGCAGAGTCGCCTTTCAGTTTCATGGACAAGACATTCCAAGCTGCACGCCGGGAGGCTTGTTTAGCTTCACACTTGACGCAAATGGGGTGTGTGTTTACCCACAAACACACACACACACACACACACACACACACACAGAGTAACAGAAGCTGCAGCACTGGCAGTATTTCTAGAAGCCCAGAATCTGTATACAAGCAATATGGAACTCAATCACAATGCTTATCAGGGGGAAAAAAAAAAATCTAATTCCTCCTAAGCAAACTTTCAACTACTGCCCAGAAAATTCAGTAGGAGATGAAAATGTAATACTTTATTAAGCCTTGTTTTGCCAGCACAAGTAAACACTCACCCAAGTCTAGAGAGTCATTAAAATGGATCTTACATATATCACTATAAATTTAATAATCGCCATGACGGCTAGAGTTCAAGTTAAAATGAACGTCAGCTGAGCATGACCAATTGATGTTACCCCAGCTGCTGCAGTGCCTCACTTGGGGTTATATTCTACTTCCAAAGGCTCTATAGTACATGTGGACCCAACACAGCCAGAGCCAAGAACAGATGGGAAATGCAGACGTCTACACCTAGCCAAGGCAAGGCCATCATAATTGCATATTATCTCGGTGTACCAGCCCAATTAAAATGTTCTACAGTGTCAGAGGTCCCAAATGTTCCTCCACTAAGTGTCTGGATACCAAACTTGGCAAACACTTGGTAAAAAATGCAGTCAATCCCAGACTGTGTTCACAACAATTACCGATTTATCTCCTATCATTCAGAAGGCTCCTGTAGAAATGGGAGCAGACAGTTCCAGTGGGTCATACACTTAATAAAATAAACACCACAAAACAAATGTCACTTCTCTAGGCTCCTCTGGTATCAAACATTCTTCCTGCATCATAGTGAGTACATTTTCAGGAGTGGATTTTATCTGTTTTCATTTATTTTAGGAGTCGAATTAGTGTCTTTTTTTTTTTTTTTTTAATGTAGTTTGTTTACATTTAGCTTGATTCTTGGAAAGTCAGAGGAAAACCCAGCACAAAAATCCTTTCTTCAAACAGCAACAGAAATGCCATGCAAAAGTATAGGGAAGAGGAGCAGGTCAGTGTTTACTTGCACATTATCTCATCCTGGGAAAAGCTGAGCTGATCTTTAAGACCCAGGAAATGAGGAAATGCTCCAAACACACTGAGAGGACAACAGAGGGGTTTTTTGTTGTTTTTTTTCCCATTCACAAATATCAAAGGAAATATTAGACGCTATTTTCAGATGAACACGGACACTAGTTTCTGCTTGAACTGTAGTTACCCCTTACCACCTCCTGGTCCTTGTTCTTTATCCTCCTGGGAATGAGTCAGTACAGCTTCAACTTTCTTCCTGGACAACCAGCCACTCAACACTATGCACAAACATGTCTGCCTTTATAGACAAGTTGAACTTTAACTGGTAGACGCAGGTCCTGGGTGGCTATAGCTTTCACACCAATGACATCAAATGACCTATGCTCAACAGGCCACTTTAAATGGCTGTGACATTCTCACAAAGAGTAGAGTTGGATATGTATTTGATCCATGAACACAGGAGCCAACAGACCACACAAAGAATAATTCAAACCAAACCACACAGAGAATAATTCAAACCAAACCACCGCTGTCAGGAGCAACAGTCCCCAAAAGGTGCTCAAAGTGTGTCAGTTCCAAAAGGGTCTTCAGTACAAATCAGTTCATATCTGACAGTACAAATCAGTTCATATTTATATGTCAAGAACACCAATATTTTGGGTTGACTCTCTTAGGTTAGAGCCTATAAGTCTTTGCCTCTCTTGGTCCGTGATTGAATTTTCCCCCTTCTTTTTATTTCTTATAGCCAACCACCAAGACAAGACAGAAGCCAAGTACCAGGATGTAGAAAATGACAAGACAGCATGCTCTCCACATTACCCAGAGAATCTGCCTCCTTAACCAGAGGAACACAAACCAGCACCATCATTAAACAGTCCTTACAGCCACCTCTGAATCACATATGGAAATTAATCAGCACCACAAACCAAGCAACCAATAAAATCCTGCACTTACCCTCTTTTGGTCTTCCAGTCCATGGGTAACTGTTTTTCTCTTCTGCTGTTGACCGCACTCAGAAACCGATTCCATTTCCCAGGAAAATAATCCCCTCTCTTCTTGAGTGATGCTTCCAAATCCACAGAGGAACAAAAGAACCCAGGCAAAAGTGAGACATGCACGCTGCCCCACACTGCTCCTGCCAGCCAAGGAAATCAGTGCTATGTCTTCAAAGGTCTTCCCGACTTGTTAAACTCCACTCCGGAATCTCACTCACCGTCGCTGTCTTAGCAATGAAGGTGGCTGCTTCTGGCATTGTGACAACTGGGACTTTGGGTTTACTTCAGTTCTGAGACCCACTTCATGAGAGCCCAGAGGACAGATTTAGGCAAAGACAAGTCCATATCCTGGGGTGCATGCCACATTACTGCCCAGAAATCCTTTTCTCACTGCCTCCTTGGCACGAATAATTTATATGTCAATAACAATGTAAATGGGCATTTAATCCACGGAGCCGATAACATCCACATCCCTCTCCAGCAGCCTCTGACTCCCATAAATCACCACAAACACTGTGCAGAAAGCCGCCCCTCACAGTTCCTGCGAGCGTTCATCACAGAGGCTGTTCCCTCCCGGGCTGTGATCTTCCTTCATAGAGTAAAACTCATACCTGAGGAGAAAATGTTCAATGATCAGATTCATCATTAGCTTTAGGTTTAAAATGCAGAAGCACAGGTTTGAGCAGTCGCCCCCACCATCTGAAGCCATAGAGTGAGACCTAAGCCAAGTCTCAGCCAGAGATCTTCACCCAAGTCCATCAATACTCTGAGCACATCCATGAACAAGCAACCTCTAGGGGCCTCACAGGCTCCCCACTTCTCATGACAAGAGACATGGAGAAGTACCTGTTCTTGCCAAAAGCCCACCGGAGCTGGAAATGAGTTGTTACCTTTCAAACCTAGGTAGGGTGCATCATCTTCATCGTAGAAATAAGGCACCAAGGTATGATGAGACAGGAAAGCAGTGATCTGTGGAGCAAAGAGCATCAACATTTTCCCCTAGTTACAGCTGCAGGAGGCAGTGTGTGATAAACAAGATTACCAGTGTCCACTGGGGAGACTGCAAAAGAGCAGCCTAGATGGTCTGAGGACTGAACAGGAACTGACTGTGCCACAGAGCCACCGTCCCTTCCCTGGAACCTGCAAGCAGCAGAGGCACCCAATAACCTTCTGGCTGACGTCACAGAAGCTAGAGGGACAGGGAGGGAGGAGAAAAGAGGGAACCTCTTCACTAAGGAAAATACTCCACTTGTATTAGGTGTGCCTTCCCATGAGTGATCTGAGACTCCTCAGGAAACTATACAATGAAGTCATTATGATTTCCTCTTCACACATCACTAGTACCACCACCACCACCCAAAAAGAAAGAAACAAGGAAAATCACCCCCTTTATTAATAGGCAATGGAGTCCTGATGTGGAGCTGAAGTCTCTTGCCAGTGTTTCTGATCAATGTACCAGCCAGTCTACAGCTCAGACTGCCCTAGTCTGCAGGAGAGCTGTGGCCAGATCCGGACATGGCGGGCACAGAGAGAAGCCCACAGACCCTCCCTTGCAGCTGTCCTGACTGGTGGCTACTTTGGAATGGTGCCGAAGCCATGCCCCATCACAAAAGGCAGAGCTGAAATCCAACAGCTAGCAAGCTCTTAACCTGGGTAGAAAGAGATTCCGTACAGCTCAGTGCCAAAGCAGGTTAAGAGGCAGATGTGAGACTCAGCCATACAAGGGTTCTTATGAGGAGGAAGAGGACTGGCAGATGCTCGGGAGAGATGCTACAGAAAGACTTCACAGGTGAATCCCTCTCAAAGAGACGATTTTGGCAAGTAAATCCCCAAATTTTGAATACCCTGAATTTGGCAAGAATCAATGAGGAACAGAACGTCTAGAAGAGGGGCATCTGGTACACCCAAGGGCAGCTGACATTAGAGGCAGCATGAAAGAAGCCCTCAGGTGGCCCAGCAAATAGTTGAGCTTACAGAGAGAGGGTAGCCCTGTAGGATAAGCACTGGACTGCTAACCACAAGGTTGGCAGTTCAAACCTACCAATTGTTCCTTGGAAACCCTGTGCAGGGTTGCTATGAATTGGAACTGACTCGAAGGCACTTAACAACAATAACTCTTTCATAGCAGTCCTGGGGTGGCACTGTAGGATAAATACTGGACTGCTAACCACAAGGTGGGTGGTTGAAACCCACAACCCACTCCTCAGAAACCCTATACAGGGTCACTGTGAGTCAGAACTGACTCATTGGTTCTTAACAACAACAACACAGAAAGCAGACACCAACTCCACAACCTTTTCAAGGATCCCTGGGAAAACTGAAGCATCAAGACCGTTCCTTGTATAGCTCCAAATGCAATGTAAATAAGTTCTGGCAAGCAGTTTCCAATTATTACCCTTTCCTGAGCCTGGGCAGAGACCCCAAACTAGATACAGATTTAGGTTTAAAATGCAACTTTTGCTTACTGTGTGAACCTAGGCAAATAACTAGCCTCTCTGAGCCTCAGTTTTCTTCTTTATAAAGTGGGGGTAATGATAGCCCATGATTGATTGGTAAGATCAAGCAAGCACCTGCTGTCACAGAGTCAGTGATTAAAAGATAACTGTTTTTATCTTAATGTTGCTGTTAAGTGCCATCAAGTCGGTTCCAGCACACAGCAGCCCCATGTACAACAAAGAGAGACATTGCCTGGTGCTGCAAAAGTCTCACAATTGTTGTTCTGTTTGAGCCACTGGTGCAACCACTGAGTCAATCATCTTGCCGGGGGTCTTCCTATCTCTCTGATCCTCCACTCTACCAAGCATGATGCCCTTTAATGGTTGTGGAATCATTTGTAAAAAAATAGCAAGAATGGTTACACAACTTGAAGAATGTAATCAATAGAAATGGATTGTATGTGTAAAGATTGTTGAATCCGTGCATGTTTTGCTTTGTATATACTCACTAAAAAATAATGTTCATTTTAAAAAAGAATAACCTCTTACCAAATAAAAAACAAAAAGATCGCAACTACTAACTGTTATTAAACACTTTGGTACACCAGGCCTTGTGTCTACTGGTCCACCTATTCATTCAGTCAACAAAGCAAAGGCTTGTGTTATGCCAATGATCTTGTTTCCCTAAGAGATACTTAGCCCCATTTTGAGATGAGGCAACAAACAATAAAAGAAGTCACGTAAGTTGCATAGAATCACACAACTTGAAGTTGCAGGAATGTAATTTGAACCTAGGTCTAACTTCAGAGCCTTTGCTCAGATCCACACTGCCCTGGCAATATCACTGTTTCCTTGCTATTCACAAGCAGTCTGTGTCCAGAGTCCACACTTTTTACAGCTCCTGGCTCTCCTCATGAATAATAATAAAAGAAAAAAAAAAAAAAAAAGCAGTATGCCAAGAAGGGTCTCCTGCCTGGAAAGCCCTGCTCCAGAGCGGCTGCTCCATTCAAAGCACAGGGCTCACTCACTTTCCAAAACAGGTCTGCACTCCACACCAGACCCGGGGTGAGACCCTGTCACATCCCATCATACCAGCCGGTTCACACAGCCCAAGTGCTCACAGGGACAGACGCTGTCGCTGCAGAAATGCCTTCCCATCAGCCAGGATGCTCCACACCTCCTGTGAGTCTTTTGTTGATTTTTATTTCTGGGAGTCAGGCCCTCCCATTCTGGGCCCCTTGTCCTCCTGCTGGGCCAGGTTGGGGAGGATTTTCAGAAGAAAGAGGAGAAGTGGGGATGGATACTATTATCAGCTGCCACATTCAATCTGTTTCCAGAGTGGAGAACAGGGACCTTGAGAGGACAAGGCTTGATGCAAAAGCCCTGGCTTCTTACCACCTAGAGAAATCTCAGAAAGTTTAAATACACTTTTAAAAAGGAGCTGAGAGGCAGAACTAAGAGATTATTTCACTGGATTTTTTTTTTTTTTTTTTGCTGAGTTGATCCTTAAATGCAGCAATATATCAGCAGTTTCTCCTCTCCCTGTCATAAAGTTAACCACGAGCAACTGAAAGGGAAAGGGAAGACAGGAGAAGCTGGCCACGATTGTGGCAGAAAGTAGGTATGGGAAGGGAAGGGGCATGGTGGGCAATTTCTGGCAGCTCCCTGAAGTTTGGAAGACAAGCCTAGCCTATTGAAGACATCCTGAACACACTGCCAGACTCCCTTCTGCCTGGTCCAAACAGCCTCCAAAGGGCTTCGGCTTTCCGTTCCATATCTGCCAGAAGCCTTCCAGTCTTCTTGAAAACCCCCTGGGGGGCAGGGAGGGAAATTAAAGGGTGGTTTGGAAGTATAGCTCAGGATATGGGGTGGGTGGGAGGTACAAAAGGTCTACTTTTAGTGGGAAAGCCCCCCTTGGACAGAAGCACTGAGGATTCTTTCTGCAGTAAAAGTCCATTCCCTGGCGAATGGCAGTGTGGGGGTCCAGGTGCCAGACAAGCCTTAGACCAGAACTGTGCAGATGGAACGTGTTCCTTCCTTGTTTCCCGGATATTAAATCTGTAAGTCCATTTTATGCTTTTGTTGAAACATCCTTCTTCAATTCTCCAAAGTTTTCAAAATTGAGCAAAGCCCCTTTTGGCCTTTTCCGACTCTTCTACCTCTCTCCAGCTCCAAATCCTACTGCCCTACCCCCCCCCCCCCGCGGCTGCCAGACCTAGGGGGACTGTTTTTAAACCTGGATTAAAGGCTAGGGAACAAGAAAGAGAAGCCTGACTTCTTCATCTTATAACTGGAGTTAAGCCTCTGAAATAACGGTGCATCCTTCTTTGCAACGGTCTAATTAACACTCATCACCAACACAGCATTTTTAATTAGCCTTCAGCGCCAATCGGGGAAACAGAGGAGCTTTCTAGAGACCTAGCTTTTCATTAATCAATCAATAAATAAGTTACATACGATGTAAGAGCGCGAGCCAAGTAGATGTGATGGTTTCTGGGCTGGGATTTTTATTTGGGGTTTTGTTTTGTTTTAGGGAAGGTATTTTTTGCTCCTTGAGTGAGCCCACTGAGCCCTCCACTCTTGCTAAGCCGCGGGAGAGGGCTGACCCAGCCGCCCACCCCAGCGCCTTTATTTGCGCACGGCGAATGGAGCATGCTCCCGCCTCTTCCCCGAAGAAAAGAAAGGATCACATACAAAAATAAGTCACTAGGGCCCCAACTGAGAGGCTCGGACTGCCGCTGCCTCGGCCGCCGACGGGGTCCCTTTTGCTAGCAAGAAAGGAGCCTGGTCAGCGGAGCGCACACCCGGAGGTGCGGCGGCTCCTGGAGCTCTGGCGCCCCCCGCCCTACCCCGCCGCCCCCACCCATCGCCCGCGGTTACTCAGCGCCCGGAGCGTGGGAGAGCCGGAGCCAGGGGAACCCCGATCCCTGGCCTGTAAGCCCCCAGCTGGAATCCACCTACATGGATACCGCACACACTCACACGGACAGACACAGTGAATAGACTCACACACAGACTGACATAGGGGTACTAATCACAGAGATCCAGACAGACACAGAGACTTAGAGGCACACACACTACACCCAGATACCTACAGAAGCTCAGACAACACTCGGAGAGGGACACACGCAGGTACCAGAACTACATTCAGAGACAAATGTGGCTAGGAAAGAGGATTCCTTTATGGGGTGTTAACAGAACACACAGGTTCATAGGTACACTTCGAGAGGAAACAAACACCCACAAACCGAAAACACATAGAGACGCAGTCAGAAGGAGCCACAAACAGGGATACTCAGACACGAGCACCCGGAGAGGGCGTTCAGAGACACCCACGCCACCAGCAAACAGAAAGGAACCCAGACGCGTGGATACACCCAGAGATAACAATCATACAGATGGGGGTGTCACACTAAGACACATCAACAGAAAACACCCAGAATCACAGAACACATCCAGGAGATGCACCGGGTATCAGGCGCGCACACCCAGAGGTACGCACACCCACTCGGGTTGGGGGCGTGTGCGGAGTCGCCCGGGCGGGGTAAAGTGCGCCCAGACGCTGGGAGCCCGGCGCCTTGCGCTCCAGCTCCGCAGCGGCAGGGGAAGAGTTTCCCCGCGCATCTCTGAACAAGGGGCGCGGGCCGACGGCGTGTGCCTGGCCTCTGTGTTTTGCACCGGAGGCTTCGGAGTCTCTGAATCCTCCTCCAGGGCCCTGCAGGGAAGATGTGGCCCCCGCAGCCCTCCGTGTGCATCCGGCAGCGCTCTCCCTTCCAGCAGCCCAGCCCTGCCCCGGCCCCCAAGAGCCCGGCACAGAGCATCCAGAACCCTCTTCTCACGCCCGTCCGGCAACGCCTCAAACTTTCCCGCGGTCGGTCCTGATGCGACGCGGCCCTACCTTGTCCAGTCCTGGGGAGATGGCGCAAGGGGCTCCTACCTGCGCCCACGCCGACCTCACCAGCCGCCGCCTACAGTCGGTCTCCCACCACACTCCGGCCCGCGCTCTTGAGCCGCGGCAGCCGCCTCTGCAGCCGCTCCTCGCCCTCGCGTTACCCAGGAAACCACCTCCTCCTCCCTCCCCTCAGCCAACCAGTGTCTTTCAAATGGCGCCTCTCAGCCAATGGGCAGGCTCGCCATCCCGGTCCCTTTCAAGGGTCCCGAGCCCTTTCCCAGACTAGGGGACCTGAGAGAGAGGCAGGGGCCTCTCCAGAGCTTCTGCTGCTTGAGATTGGCCCCAGGTCCCGCCTGCTAGCGCCCTGTGTCCGCGGGACAGATGTCGCCGACACTTTTAAAAGGCCCGCTTCGTTGGAGAACAGGAATTGGAGGGTGGGTGCGTCTGGATACCTAGCTCAGCTTCCCTGTAAATTCAGGAATCTTCTAGATAGGTGTGGTCAGGGAGCTGTCCAGTGTGTTTGAACAGTTCTCTAAGTGTGGTACTCTCAATTTCCCAAGACAGTGCTTAGCTCCTTTCCATAAAGAACAGTTCTGATTTGGGAGCAAGTTTTTTGTTTCCAACACTGAACTGAAATCGGCCCCCATGCCAAGTGTCATTTCTGTGCTCGTGAACCTGCAGATCAGGGCTCTAGCTAGGTCTTCAGAAATGAGAGGACAGTGCATCCTACCCCTCAACTGACCCTTCTACCAACTGTTTATTCCTCTTTCATATCTCCCCAGAGGCATTTTGTAACAGGAGAGGTTTGTGTTCAGCTCCTTGATGGAACATTCTAGTGTAAAAGCAAGCGCCCACATGGGAGGAATCTCAGGAATTTAGTGTTATTTACAAACAAGAATCAAAAATCTTCTCATCTCCTTATTTAGGGTAGATCCCAAAAGATGGTGCAAAGGAGCAGATCAGATATATCTGGAGAAACACTAGAGTAGGTGCTTCGGTAAGACCTTGTATTTTCCTGATACTTCATTGTCCAATCAAAACTTGCTTCATCACATGGAGTAGCCAAGGTGAGAAGGCAAGGGGTCCTTTTGGTTCTGGTTCAATGCCAACAGGCTGCAGAGTCTGTTCACAGCCACAGGCAGGCCATCCCACACTACTACCTGATAAGGACTAGCTAGGTGCTGTGGACCCAGACAGTTTACTAGAACAGGAGTTCAGTACACAGGACAAACTGGCCTGTTTAGGCCAGTCCTGCTTTGGAAGGTGGGAGAAAGTTTCAGCTCAAGAAGAGAGATGCACCTGTCTGCCATCAGAGAAGGAGGCACTGATAAAGATTAGACAATACCCAGTCAAAACCCTGCCAGCTCTAATCACCCCAGCTCAAGTTTGGCAGTAGGAAAGGGGCTAGAGACCCTCTTACTGGGAGCAGAGGACCCAGCTGCAAGGCTGTGGGGATGGCAGAAGTAAAGGAATTACAACTGAGGTGAAAGGGCATTTCGACTCATACTCACTCAAACACATACATGACACTTCTGGGTCCTACCCCAGAGGAGACCATAGAGACCAGTCACAAGACAAAAATGAAAAGCATGCCAATTTCCTCATTGATTCCTACAAGTCTCTGTGAGACCATGCAAATAAAATGGTCAGCAGGGCACTGGTAAGGGGTGACATCATGCATTCACTTCTAGGGAGTACAAGACAGGTTAGAAGAATGAAGACCTGAGTCAGACAACCTGGACTGCAATCTCCTCTTACCATTATAAGCCCCAAGATCTTTACTGTCAACCTAGATCTCCTCATCTATGAATTGTTGTTGTTAAGTGCCATCAAGTCGGTTCCAACTCATAGCAACCCTGTATAGGGTCTCTGAGGAGCTGCTGGTGAGTTTGAACTGCTGTCTTTATGGTTCAAACCGACCTTATCCTAGAGCACCACACCCGCACTCCATCTATAAAATAGGGAGGTCAATATTCTCCCTCACAGACAGGTTCTGAGTATAAGATATGAACATAGATTAGCATTTGTTTGTAAATAGAGAAGAAACTTATATCAACAGACCCAATTTGCCCCTTCCTGGAATGATGAGGATTTGCCCGCAAATCCAAAAAGAGGAAAAAATCAGGTGGTTAGGTATTTAGTTGCACTCCCGGTATGGTGCTGCAGGTTAATGCACTAGACTGCAAAGTCAGTTTGAACCACAAGGTCAGTGGTTCAAGCTCACCAGCTGCTCCTCAGAAACCCTATACAGGGTTGCTATGAATCAGAATGGACTCGATGGCACTTAACAACAAGAAGATATTTGGTTGATGGTGAGCCAGCAGGTTGTGGTCACAGGTGTGCATGTTTCTCTTCCTCTGGTCCAGGTAGGCACTGGCTTATTTCCACAGATGGTTTCTCCACCACTCTATGCAAAACCTTTCACCTGCTATGGATGGGCACCCTGGAAAACATTTCTCTCCTGTCACCATGCCTCTTGTACCTATATACTAGGCTCCAGAAGGGCAGAGTCTAATCTATGGGTGTTCTGAAATCTCTCTCAATCAATCTCTTTCTCTTTCTCTTACACACACACACACACACACACACACACACACACACACACACACACTGTGCTTCCATATGAGAGTTCCAGTGGCAAAGGACTTAACACCTACTGATGCCTGCTGAGGCCATTTTTTTTTTTAACTTTATTGTGAATTCAGTGAAGGTTTACAGAGCAGATCAGCAGTGTTACATTCAACCAATCATACCATTCATGTCATTTCATTGATCACAATCCTCTCCATGTAACATCGGTTATCCCACTTCCTTCCTAGAATTCTTCTTTCCATTCTGCTCTCCTTCCCAACCCTTCTGAACTTTGCCCTTAGGTAAATGCTGATGTTGAATTGCTGACCATTCCCCACTGTGAGAATACTTGCCTTACTAGTGTTGTTGCCCCTCCATATATACCTCTATACCTTTTGGCTGAAAATTGAGCCATGTGGGTGAGTTCAGTTCCAGACCCAAAACATGACTGAGGGCCATAGTATTGGGTTCCTCCAGTCTCTTTCTGACAAGTAAGTCAGTCTTTTTTTTACTTTAATAATTTTGAGTTTTGTTTCACATTTTTTCAGAAAAGTTGGTAGTGGTAACCAGGGATCAAGTAGTTCTTCTGGTCTTGGGGGCATGGAGACTGATGTTCACATGGTCCATTTGTCCACTGGACTAATTGACTCCAAGTGTCTTCAGGTCTCATCACTCTTCTTTCCTCCGCATATAAAGACCAATAATTGCACTGTAGATGGGCAATCATGAGCTTTTAAGATCCCATCTAAGACCAGTTTTGCCTCAATTAAGGATGTACAAACTAAAAACTGATATACAATCAACAATTGTTGTGGTTTCAATTGTGTTCCCCAAAAAAAGACATGTTTGAGTCCTAACTCCTAACACCTGTGAATATGACCTTATTTGAAAATAGGATCTTTGTAGAAGTAATTAAGTTAAAACAGCACCATATTGGATTAGAGTTTAGACACAATGATGTCTTTATATAGAGAAAGATTTCAAGGCACAGGGAATAAAGCCATGTGAAGATAGAGACAGAGATTGCCACAAGCCAAGAGCACCAATGAGCTATAAGAGGCAATGGGGCATTCTTTCCTAGAGCCTTAGAAGGGAGCATGGGCTTCTAGCCTCTGGAATAAATTTCTGTCATTTTAAGCCACCCAGTTAGTGATAATTTACTAGGGCAGTCCTAGGAAACTAACATACTCATTTAGGTTCCAGACCCCAAACCTGTCCCTGTCACTTAGAGAAAAGATGATTTCAATACCCTAGAAATCAAAGGAGAGGAATCAGAGTATGACTAGATCACCCACAGATAACAAGTCCAGAGACTGTAGCTACTCCATCCATGCCTTCAGGTAAAGATTGTACCTTTTCTCTTCTCCTTTCCTTACCTCAACATGACTGCCACTCTCGACTACCTAGTTCAGGATCTCTCCGTGCAAACATCCAACACAATTTGCCTACAGCTTTTGGAACTTAGTTCACATTTGCATGAGAGATCCTGACTGGACCCTGTTTTGCATTAAATTATGTCCCTTCAAAATATAGGTTAAAATCCTGACCCTAGTACCAGAGATTGCCTGTTTCTGGTTGGAGCAGTTTTTGTCTGAGTACTTACCTAAAAGTCAGCAGTTCTAACCCACCCAGTGCTGCAATTGAAGAAAGAGCTGGCAATCTGCTTCTTAAAAAATTATAGCCAAGAACGCCCTATGGAGAAAGATTCTGCTCTGTAGCACACGTGGTCACCGTGAGTCAGAACTGACTCAAGACTTTTGGTTTAGGTTGTTGTTGTTGTTGTTGTTAGGTGCCATCGAGTTGGTACCAACTCACAGTGACCTTATGCTCAGCATTTCTCAAGCTGGGGGAACTGAAGAAAAAAATGCAAGACTTTCGTTATTGAAAGATTCTCTGGGCAAACTATTGAATGATGCAGAAAGCATCAAGAGAAGACGGAAAGAATACACAGAGTCACTGTACCAAAAGGAAATGGTTCATGTTCAACCATTTCAAGAGGTACTTATGATCAAGAGCCAATGACACTGAAGGAGAAATCCCAAAGTGCATTGAAGGAATTGGTAAAGAACAAGGCACCAGGAATTGATGGAATACAAGTTGAAATCTTTCAAGAAAGTGGATGGCACAGGAGGCACTCACTCATCTTGGCCAAGAAATTTGGAAGACAACTATCTGGCCAACTGATTGGAAGAGATCCATATTTGTGCCCATTCCAAAGAGAGGTGACCCAACAGAATGTGGAAATCATTGGTCAATCTCTTTGATATCCCATGCAAGTAAAGTTTTACTAAAGGTAATACAGATACAGCTGCAAGCATACATTGACAAAAAACTTCTAGAAGTTCAAGCCAGATTCAGAAAAGACCGTGGAACGAGGGATATCATTGCTGATGTCCAATGGATCTTGGCTGAAATCAGAGAATATCAGAAAGATGTTTACCTGTGCTTTATTGGTTTAGGTGGTACCTGAGAATTCGATTCTGTCTGGAAATAGTTGTTTGTTTGTTTTTTTCTTTTGTTAGGTTAATGAAGTCATACTGGAGTTGGGTGGATGCTAAACCTAATCGCTTCTGAGTGTAGTCTGAGAAAGCCAAGTGCAGACATAGACAGATGCAAAGTGGGAGGCACAATATGACAAGGGAGGTCAATGCATCTATAAAGCAATGAAGAAGTACCAGGGATCACCAGCAGTTGCCAGGAACTAGGAAAGAAACCCACAGAGGAATCAATACAACCAAGACCTTAATTTGGATGTTCAGTCTTCAAAACTGTGAGGGAATACATTTCTGGTCTTTACAGCTATCTCCTTTGTGGTATTTTGTAATGGTTGCCCAAGGAAACTAATAATAGTCATTGGTCTTTAGGTGAATAAGGAGGCAAGGTCTTGATCAGTCAGCAGCAGCAAATAGGAAAGTGACATGTAAGGGTGGTCAGATGATGTGAGATATTTGTAGTGCATATTGAAATGGAGGAGAGCAAGGAACTTCCTCAGTTTAGCTTCTGACTCCTAAAACTAATCCATCCCTCTGTACCTCAGCTCTCCTGTCTTCAAATAAGACAATCTAGGATGTCCTACTTCAGACCTAGGGGATATCTAGAGGAAGTATACTGTGAAATATTTTAAGGAATGAAGGCATATTCTTTTGTCTCTAAAAGAAAATCTTTCATTCAACCTCAAGAAAACTTGAGGCAAAAACCTCCAATCTGAGGTCTCTGGGAAGCACACTAGGTCTAGTCAGCTTATCCTACATGGGCTGGACATCCGAGGGGCAGCTTCCTAAGCAAAAGAAAAAAGTTACTCTGTCTCTAGCTGTCTCTGAACTAAACACAAACCCAGCTGGTCAGCAGAGCCAGAAGAAAAGGGAAACACCCATCCCTATATTGTCATTTGTTGTTATTATTGTTAAGTGCTGTCAAGTCGGTTCTGACCCATACAACCCTGCATAGGGTTTCCAAGGAGCAGCCGGTGGGCTTGAACCGCTGACCTTGCAGTTCAAATGACTTTATAGTCTGGTGCACTAACCCACAGTGCCATACCTTATCATTTGGACCTACACAAATGTCACTCTAAGAATTTCCACCAACGTCCATGGAAATTAGTGATTCTTTCCTCAAGGATCCCAAGCATTTTGAACTCATCTCATAAGTCAGTTGCCACACAACTCCATAACTATCTTTTTCCAAGTTTATCTCCCTTACTAGTCATTAATTCATTGATGATCCTCTCAGTCCTGCAAGAAGTTAATTGTTTAATAAACATTGATAGATACAGCAATCAACAAGGCAGAAAAAGTTCCTGAATTCATAGTGACAGTGAAAATAGAAACTAAACACATATTTAATCAGGATAATTTGACAGAATAATTACAGCTCTGTATAAAATAAAAATAGGATGGTGTGACAGGGAATGACTAGGTGGCTAACTTCAATTGGGTAGGTGACTTGTTTGAGGAGGAGGAATTTAACCTGAGATCTGAATGAAGAGAAGACTTTCTCCATAGAAAAATCATCAAAGAACATTCTGGAAAAGGAAGCTGCTAAGGCAAAAGTCATGAGGCAGAACAAGCTTGGCATGTTCACAGATCAGAAAGAAGGTAAGCACCTGAAACCTAGTGACCACGAGAAGAGTGAGTAGTACCGGACGATTTGGAGAGTGAGCAGGGACCAGGTCAGACAGGGCTTTGGAGTCTGTTGATAGAAATTTGTATTGTATTTTGAGTGCTGCTGAAAACGAAGGAAGGGTCTTGTGTTTGGTAGTAACATGGCATGATTTCTGATTGAATAGATCACTCAAGCTGCTTCATGGAGAACGGATAATAATAGAAGCAAGGAGTTCACTTAGGAGACAATTTCAGAGTCCAGACAAGAGGCCATTGGACTAGAATGGTAGCAATGTTGATGAAGAGAAATGGATGGAAATGAGGAATACCTTGGAGCCAGAATCAACTAGACATCTTAATGGGTTTCAGATTGAAGGAAATAGGAATCAAATGCAATGCCTAATTTTTTTTGTACTTAGAATACAAGAAGAGCTCTCTGAATGCAGGGTCATGCCTTATTTCTCTTCCTACCCCCTGTACCTGAAAAATAATCAAACACATTGGTTGTTCAGTGAATAGCTAAATAGATAGATGAGTAAAGCCTTTAGAAGCAACTTGCTGGCATCAAAGAAACACATTGCTATTGAGTTGGTTCTGACTCATAGGGACCCTAAAGTGGCATTGTAGGATAAGCATTGGACTGTTAATCACAAGGTTAGCAGTTCAAACTCACCAGATGTTCCACGAGAGAAAGATGAGGCTAGCTGCTCCCATACAGACTTACAGTCTCAGAAACCCTAAGGAGCAATTCTAGTCTGCCCTAAAGGGTTGCTGTGAGTTGGAATATTGGCATCAGGCTGGGGAAAATGAGCTTGTGGGGACAGCAGAGATGGAAGCACCCATTTCTCTCTTCTATCTCCTGAATGAGGCTAAATTTATTCCCACCCAACATCCTTTCTTTCCTCTAAGACTTAGTTCACTTTGTCTCCTCAAACCTGCCAAGCTAACCTCATGCTTCTTCTTGTTGTTGTTAGGTGCCATTGAGTTGGTACTGATTCATAGTGACCCTATGCACAACAGAATGAAACACTGCTCAGTCCTGTGCCAACCTCACAATCATTGCTATGCCTAAGCCCATCGCTGCTGCTACTGTGTCAATCCATCTCTTTGGGGTCTTCCTCTTTCTCATACTATGCTTCTATATCCCACCCTCCCTCTCCACACATATCCCTTAAATATATGGTACATTAGATCCCATCTGATTTTGTTTTCTTATTCCTTTCACTTAATTAATAAATACTTATGCTGAGAGATTTTTATATCTGTATCTTGTGGTCCCATTGAAGAAAGCACAATAGAAAAATTACAGAGATCCCTGAGAAGTCAAAGGAGATGGCACAAAGATTTGTAATAAAGGACGTAGCCGCCAAGTTCTTACTTGAAGACTATGTGCTCTTGGCTTACTTATATTTTTAATGGGGCTGATTATTTTGTTTCCAAATCCACTGCAGATAAGAGGAAGGCATTGATCCCTACCAACTGGCAAACTGACTACTATAAGAAAGGAAAACAATCTGATAGCAAGAGAAGAGACCGATAAACCTTTGAAAGGTAAGACAAAAAGTCCAGGCAATCTGGGACTATTTAGCAATCAATTATGCACACATCTCATCCATTCATTAACCTACCACCATGATGGGTCCACCATAATGATGACTCTGAATTCAACAAAGGTCTTTTAGGGCAGAGAAGATTTTAGTAGGCTATAAAGCTTTTCATATAAATTTTTTAAATGGAATTAATGAACAAATTCAGGGCTACCAAGGAAATCTAACAATCCAAAATGACTTGAATTCTGGAAAGTCTATATTTTATACTGATAAAACTATTACAATTTATCAAGCAATTCTAAGATGTGCTGTAAATACTTGAATTTATTTAAGTCCCAGAGTAACTCTCTGAAATAGGTACTGTTATTATTTTCATTTCATACAGGAGGAAACAAGCTCAGAGGAGTTGAATAACTGGCCTTTGGTCACAAAGCTAGCTACAGATCTTTTACAGCCAAATCAAAAGCTAAAGGAGAGAATAGAGCGTCGATTCCTTCTTTTTCTGCTTAGTGAGTTGTTGTTGTCAGCTGCCAGGAATCTACTCTGACTCATGGGGACTTTCTGTATGACAGAATGAAGCATTGCCCTGTCCTGCCCCATGTAAGTGACCACTGGTCAGTTGGTTTGTTTGAGTCCATGGTTGTGAGTCTGTCATGACTGTGTGTCAATCCATCTCATGGAGGGCTCCTCTCATTTTTGCTGACCCACTGTTTTACCGAACATGATGTCATTTTTTTTTTTTTTTATGTTTTATTGTGTATTGTGTGATAGTCTACATGGGGGAACATTAGGTTTACATTCATTCCATCATACATCGTCTCATTACCATAGTTACCATCCCGTCCATGCATCATCACCCAACCAAAGGATATACCCTGCAATCCCACCCCTCACAGTCCTCAGCACACAGCCCCTCTCCCTCTCTGGATCCCTAGTCCCCAGCCACTCCATCTCTTCACATCATCCTCTCTGTCTCAGTCTCAGGCCTCACTGCTCCTCTGGGTGGGGTCCCGCTCTCCGCTCTTCTCCATTGATGGTCACAGGGCCCTCCACTCCTAGACTGAAAGGTTAATCACTCCCCTCCTTGCTATAAAATGTCCACCTTTGCATTTCCAGTCCTCACAATCAGCCCTGGTAACAATTATTCACCCTTGCATCCCAAGGGACCCAACACGATGACATTTTGTAGCACCTGGTTTTTCCTGAAGACCTGTCCAAAGAAAGCAAGCCAAAGTTTCACCATCCCCATGTCTAAGGAACAGTCTGCTTGTATTTCTTCTAAGATCAATTGGTTTATCCTTCTCTTGGTCCATAATATATTCAATATTCTTTGCCAATCCACACTTTGTAGACCTGTACATATAGGAGGCTCTCAAATTAGGGGATTCAGGGTTTGTTCATCCAGTACATTTTCTCCAGGAAGTATGCTTGGGGCTGGAGAGACACTGACAGGTAAGCTGAACACAAACACAGTCCTCAGGTGGCAGGGGCATCGGGACTGTTTCTTCATAAATCTGTTTCTTAATTTTAAAA
Organism: Chrysochloris asiatica; assembly: GCF_000296735.1. Classification (NCBI taxonomy): domain Eukaryota; kingdom Metazoa; phylum Chordata; class Mammalia; order Afrosoricida; family Chrysochloridae; genus Chrysochloris; species Chrysochloris asiatica. The sequence goes on along the minus strand of NW_006408601.1, from coordinate 9,945,210 downwards.
AATTAATTTGTTGTGATCCTATTAAATATCAATCAGAACTTTGAGAAGCAGTTAAAGTCTTGCTTTTGAAGACAATAAATGTCAGCTAACTAAAGCTAGAAGTTTTCACAGAAGACAGTAAGTCAACACCCCCACCTACATTGTGCTGTCTCTTACGCAACCTCCAGTCCACATTTAGTCTTGCCACTCCTCCTGCCAGATCATTGAAGAATGACTTAGAAGTCACTTCTTGGTCCTCTCTGGACCTCAGCATCTTCATCTGCAGCATAGTGATGTAGAAAGATGGACTGGCACATTGATTCTCTCTCCCTCTTCTCCCTGGTCCATGGTCCTCCAACTTTTCTTTTAGAATCCTTCACTCAGCACCACCACATTCCTGTGACTAGAGAGTAGATGTAAGGAGACAATTTACCAGGCTGATAGTGGGTTGAGACAATGGGGTATTGTCTGAAATAGACAGTGGTTGGGAAGGAGTTTATTGTCAGCTGCAGGGGGTGGGTGCAGTGGGTGGACCAGCGCTGGTTTCCCAGCCTCAAGTGGCTGGCACTTCTGCAAGCATGGGAGATGCTATAAAAACAGGCCGCTGAGAAACACCCACGGAAGGCACGAGCACATCAGTTGGGCTGTGGAGGAGTCAAACTTAGAGAAGAAAGAGGCTCAGAGTACAATATTCTCAGGAAGTTGGATTGAGCAGTAAGATCAGAGCTCTTTTTGAGTAGCAAGATCAGGTTTCTTTTAGTAGACTTTCGGTTTTCAATGTCTTAAGAAAAAAGGGAGACATACATGTACTGAAAGTAGAATTATAAATTAAAATTTTTAAACAAATTCAGTGAATATTTATTGAGTACCTAACAGCTTCCACTAAGGAGCTCTGGTGGCATAGTGGGTTATACATTGGTTTGTTAACCACAAGGTCAGAAGTTTGAGTCTATCAGACATTCTGAGGGAGAAAGATGTGTGTTCCCTTAGAGATTTACAGCCTCGAAAATCCAATACAAGGTTGCTGAGTCAGAACCGATTTCACAACATACAACCACCAATAACCAATAGGTTCCTTGCACTGTCCTCACTGCTAGAAATACCACAGGGAACATGTCAGACAGGTCCCCTTCCCTTAAGGAATTTATATTCCAATAGTGGAAAATAACCAATTGCCATCTAATCAACTCACACCTGGTGACTTCATGAGTGCCAGAGTAGAACTGTATTCCATAAGGTTTACAATGATTGATTTTTCAAAAGTAGATTTCTAAGTATTTCTTCCAAGGAATCTCTGCAGGAACTCAAACCCAATCTTTTGGTCCACAACTGAGCACATTTGCACCACTCTTGTGTGGTATCTTAGGATAAGCACTCTACCTCAAGGTCAGTTCGCACTACAAAGTTAGCAGTTCAAACTCACAAGCTACTCCTTGGAAACCCTATACAGGGTCACTATGAGCCAGAACCAACTTGACAGCACTTAACAACATCAACCACAATAAAGAACTCCTTCAATCAATGGAGTCAGGTATTGAAGAGAGAAACAGATAAACAACCTGGATCATCTTAGATAGTGATGACTACCACATAGGACAATGTGGTAAACAGTGACTGAGGTTGGGGAGAGCAGCATTTCACAGGATAATTAGGAAAGGCTTGTCCAAGGAGATGACAATTCAAATTAGACCTGGAGGAACCAGTCACTCTGGAAGAAGCCCTGGTGGAAGAAAATGCCAGAGACAACACAAAGAGCAAATGCAAAGGCTCTGAGACCACAAGGACTTTGGGGTATTCAAGAAGCCAGTGTGACTAGACTTGACAGTGTTAAGGAGACCACTAAAAAGTTCCACCAGAGGAGTGTCTTCCAAATGCCATGGGAAATACTGGGAGGGTTTGAAGACAATACACGAGGGGCTTTTATTTAAAAGTTCCATTAGCTTTCAATTTCATGTTTCCAGGAACTTTCTGAAGTCCCCTTGTATACCCATAAAGTTATTTTGGCCACATTGTCAAGGCTGGATTGAAGAGGGTAAGAGAGGAAGCAGGGAGGCCAGTTAGAAGGCCACTGAAGTCACCAGGCAAGACAAAATCATGCCTCAGCATGGAGACAGTGACAGATTTCGATTATATTTTGGAACTAGAGCCATTGAGACATCAGCAAAGTCAACAGAAGCCTCGGCATCTTTAGGAACCACCCACTCTCTCAGAGTCGCTCTTGCAGCTTTAGCTTCTCTCTGAATCTCCCCAGGGAGATTCCTCTACACTTCAAACCCCACCTCACCTGCTGCTGCCCCCAAACATCACATAGTCTTCCAGCCTCAGCTCCCACTGCAGACTGGGTCAGCTCCCACTGCAGACAGGGTGATGGGCCAATCTATGGGTCATCTCCCCTCTCTTGGACAAATGACCACCCATAGGGCACATGGAGAAGAGTGATTCAAGAGATTCAAGGCAGGGCCACTGAAGCAGCAAAGGCTGTGGTGGAACAATATCTCTCAGAAGGAGTTTTATATTGCAGGCAGCAATTGAGAGTCTCAATGGTCATCTTAGCTAGCACCTAATCTGTATCACTGATTCTTCTTGAAGCTTTCCTAAGGGTTTTACACATAATAATTTAAAAATACAGGTTATGATTAAGTATATCTGGGGTCCTGGTATGGCACTGTAGGATAAGCCCTGGACCACAAGCTCATTTGATTCACAAGGTTGGTGGTTCAAGGTCACCAGCCACTCCTTGGAAACCCTATCCAGGGTTGCTATGAGTCGGAACCAACTTGAGAGTACTCAACAACAACAAGAGCAACAAATATCTGGGGTATAAATGCTAACTCTCAGCAAGAAGTTCAACCAGAATGAACGGCTTTGCAGCCCTGGATGCAAATACAAGTTGTCAGAAGTCAAGTCGAGGTCCCAATCTTCACCACTACTAAAGTTCTCTCTAAGCTCTGGATCAGATCAATGGAGAAGGGGTCTCGAACACAGGTTCTCGAAAACAGAGAAATAGATGTTGCTGCTGCTGCAGCAGCTGTCCTTTTATCTAGAGAAGTGAGGAAGAGACCCACTGCATTGCTTCCTTTAAGCTCCAGATCTTTCATTAAGTAGCTCTGTGATCTGGATAAGGAACTGTAGCTTCTTTGACCCTCAAGTTTCTCATCTAAAAAAAAAAATCAACTCAGAAATAATAATATCTATTCTATGTTGTTGTTATGTGCCATCGAGTCGGTTCCAACTCACAGTGACCCTGTATATGGTTTCCAAGAGGTGGCTGGTGAACTTGAATCACTGACCTTGTGGTTCAAACTCACCTTGTAGTCCAGCGCATTAACCCACAGCGCCACACCAGGACTCCATTAATATCTATTTAATAATACATAGCTGTATTTCAGAGGGCTGTTTGTAGAGCAAAGATTACAATGCTATGAGAAAAGTTCTCTGATAAATTAAGAACGAGTTGTCCTGTGAGCAAAGAGGAAGAATAAACAGGAGAAGAGGTCGAGGGAGTCAGCTACACAACACTGTGTCCGGAGACCTGGAGACCAAACACAAGGAGCCAGTCAGTGGTACAGAAGTGGTGGGCCTGAGAGTCCCACTTCCTCCTAAAGGTGATAGGGAGCCTCTGCAGAATTCCACGTAGGGGAAGGAGTGGTGTAGTCAGATACCTCTGATAACCAGCAAGAAGAATGAGGGAAGGAATGCAGACAAGGGACAGGAAGTAGTCACAGCTATGCCAGTGAGAGAAGGTGAGGGCACCAACACACGTAATGGAGAGAAATCTCCAATCACATTACCAACAGAATGCAGGGAATCCAGAATCCCACAACTTCCAAATCTACAGCAACTCTCCTGTCTAAAAGAGAATGGGTGTGTCCTCCTATATTTTTAGCAGAAGTTTTGCCTTAGCTCTATATCCAGTGGTGTTTCTTGGACGTGTGAGAATTTCAATCTCCATTGAAATTTGTTTCCTGAAATTCTTCAAAGGGAAGGCTATTTGCTTTGATGATGATGCCCACCCACACTGGCTTCCTGAGTCTGGGCCACCAACCTTGATGGGAAAGCAGGTGTGGAGATTCTGGCTTGCCTACTCTTGTTAGAATATTGGACCTACTTGCTTTTCCAGAACCTTGGTTTTCCATTGAAAGCCACCCCCTCTTTTTCTGTCCTGTGGCATGAGATAAAAGTGGCTTGGAAATCATTGAAAACTCCTTTCCTCTCACAATGCATCTGGTGGCCCTCTGAGTTAAGAACACGCAAGAGAGAACCCTGATTTGGGAGTCTTCTAGGTGGGCTCCTAGCTTCCTCTTGACTGACTACAGGCCAGGTCTTGGAACTTGCTCATTCCAGTTCTACCCACTGCCAAGAATTTGCCTTACCAGCCCAGATATACTGATTCAGAATCTACAAGATCTTGTTCAAATGTAGCTTCCGGTTCAGTATACCCTGGGTGGAAATGCAAATTCTCAGCAAAGGGTCAAACTGGAATGAATCAGTTCTAAGTCTTGCTGCAGACACACACACACACAACTGTATCCATGGAGCCCCCAGGGCCCATCTCTCACACAAGTCTTCAAGGCATCTTTGAAGTCTGGTGACGCCCAAACTCCCTGTCATTGTCCCCTCTCCTGGGGTTGGCTGATGGAAGCATATATATTATAAATCCTCAAAGAAAAGAAAAAAAAAATCCTCCTTTTTCTGAGTCAGTAAGTTAGCTCTGTATAAAAAATAGCCAAAGATGTAGCCTCTGTAGCAAAAAATATTAGGAAAAGCTCTACCATTGGTCTGAGGGCTTGGTTCTAGGTGACTCGTAAGCACATTCAGGTAATAACACCTTGAACTCCAGGCTCCAGAGATTTCAGCTCAATAGCACCTTACTTCTGCTTTACTTTGGTTTGGAGAATAGTTTTTAAGTGTTAAATCCAATTGCAGTGGCTTATTAACCCTTTAGGAACAGAGGATATAGAAGTTTATGACTTTTAAATATCAATGCTACTATTTTCACCATCAGACCTATTTTATTTTATTTTTTTTATGAAGTAATAGAAAACACTGTGGTAAGGAGCCATGGTAGCATAGTGGGTTACACGTTGAGCTGCTTGCCACAAGGTCAGCAGTTCAAATCCACCAGCCAATCCACAGGAGAAAGATAAGGCGTTCTGTTCCAGTAAAGATTTATAACCTCAGAAATCCTATACAGGGTCACTATGAATTGGAACCAACTCGACAGCACATAACAGCAGCAGCACTGGTGGTAAGGGCACAGAGAAACCATTCTTTCATAAATATTTATTAACAACATACTCTGTGCTAGAATGCCTAGGTGGCTCAAATGGATATGAGCTCAGCTGCTAACCAAAACACGGATGGTTCAAATCCATCGAGAGACACCTAGAAAAAAGACTGAAAACATTATGGAGTGTTGTTCTATTCTGAAACACATAGAATTGCCATGAGCTGGGATCTACTCAATCGTGATTGGTTTTGTGTTCCATGCTAGGTATGTCTCCAGAGGTCCCTAGGTGGGCTTGACTCGAACCTAGAGGCTGATAGTTTGAACCCACCCAGCTGAACCACGCAAGAAAGGCTTGGCGATTTCCTCCTGTAAAAGAGAGCCCAGCCCTACGGGGCAGTTCTTCGCTATAACACATGGGATCACCATGAAGCAGAATCAACTGACAACTAACAACTACCAACAAAGCACCTCTCTAGACTAGAATTGTTGAAATGTGGCAAATAAATAGACAAAATTCCTTCATGAAATATCCATTTTGGTCTTTTCTTTCTTTTAATAAACTTTTGCTTTTTTCATGAATGAAGCTCTTAATGTTATCCCACATTCTTCTGGTCCTTTGTCATTAGTGTCTAATGTATTAAATCTGTTATAGCGATGGTCTCTAAATTTAGGTGGGACTTGTTTTAATTTTCTTCTATTTCAGCATGAACTTGCATATGAACAATTGATGTCATTATGGTCATTTTTTACTTTGCAGAGGTAGCACTCCCCAGTCATAGTTTACATGCCTTCCCATCTGAGGGTCTCATCTTCTGGTACTATATTTGAAAATGTTCAGCTATTATTCATATAATAATTTACCTCCAAAGGGCACATTCTACAAGTCTGTTTCATGGCCACCTGCTTTTATTCCTTCTCTTCCCATGAATCTAGAGTCATCAGCCGCTGCCTCTCTCTCTTGCATCTCTGCTTCTCTGGATAAGGTCCCTCATTCTGCTTGTGCTCTTCTCCCTTGATGGTCCTAGGGTCTTCTGATTCTGGACGGTAAGATCAACCACTCCCCTGTTTTGTTTTGTTTTTTGTTTTTTTTTTATGTTTTATTGTGAATTATGTGATAGTTTACATGGGAGAACATTAGCTTTACATTCATCCTATCATATATCATTTCATTGCCATGGTTACATCCCCTCCATGCCTCATCAACCAACCAAAGGGTATCCCCCACAAGCCTGCCCCCCGGACAGCACACAGCCCCTCTCCCTCTCTGGGTCTAGAGTCCCCAGCCACTCCCTTTCTCCATGTCATCATCCCTGGTATCACTGTTACTCTGGGTAGGGTCCTGCACTCAGCTCTTCTCCCTTGATGGCCCCAGGGACCTCCTCAATGCATCTTAATTGCATATTTGCTCAATTTCAGACTGAAGATATAGGTTGGATTCTTCAATTTCATCATCACTAGCTTCAGTGGTTGTGCATAAATTTAAATAATAGAAGTAGTAACTGGTCTTCCTTGTAGGCGTATGGATATTATCCTATCATAGACAGCATTGCACTTCAAGATAGATTTTGGTATGTTCTTTTTGACAATGAATGTGATGCCATTCCTCTTCAATTTGTCATTCCATTACTGGTATTGTAAACTATATGATTGTCTGATTTAAAATGTCCAATACCAGTCCATTTTAGCTCACAAATGCCTAGATATTAATCTTTATGGGTTCCATTTCATTTTTGTCAACTTCTAATATTTTCAGATTCATACTTTGTAAATTCCATGTTCTGATAATTAATAGATGTTTACAGCTGTTTCTCCCTATTTTGAGTTGCACCCCATCAGCTGATGAAGGTCCCCAAAGCTTTGCTCCATTCATATCATTATGGTCACTTTTTACTTTGCGGAGGCAACACTTCCCAGTCATAGTTCACATGCCTTCCAATCTGAGGGTCTCATCTTCTGGTACTGTATTTGACAATGTTCAGCTATTATTCATAAGGATTTCAGTGGCTAACCATTCAGATGTAGTTTTCCTCTCCTTCCTAATGTGTCACAGTCTGTAAGCTGTGCTGAGAACTATCCACCATGGTCATACCATCCTGATATTTAATCTACTGGTGGCACAGCTTCCAGCATCACAGCGATACTGAAGACACCACAGTAAGACCGACTGACAGACGAGTGGTGGGCCTCTAGGTAGGTGTGGTCAATGAGACACACTGAGGGAAGACTGGAGTCCAGGAATAGGGGAGAAGTCTGGATATGTCTCCCTCTCTTCAGAATCTCGGCTGGAGCGCCATCTCCTCAGGTGACTGTATTCACTTGTGATTCTAGCTCCTGTCCAATATAGTCCTAGCTTCAACCAAGTAGCCTCTGCCATCATGGTTCTAGCTCCCAATAGTGGACCCTGGCTTCTGGACCCTAGAACACTGTACCTACCCTGAATCCCTCCAACCCTAGAGATGATGGTAATAAACATTGTCCCTTTTGGCTTCTCAGTCCTTCCATAGTCAATGTATCAATTGCCCATACTAATGTTTGCTTTCTGTTTTCCTGTCTGGGCTTTGTCTAGTCATGGTCAGATGCCTCTTATTCCCAACAGTGGTCATGATGACTTGAGAGACCTGTAGGAATTTAGCACAAACCTAGAGGAACAGAGAGACAGGTACACCACCTTAAACTTAACTGAATTTACCCAAAATTTCTTTGGAACTGATTAAATTAAATGGGTTTTTAAATATTTGTTTCTTTTCTTTGCCATTATCTCTAAAAGGAGGTCAAAATAGATTTTAAGCTCCAGCTTGTAAAATTCTTAATCGCTATGTTAATTATAAACATTAAATGGGTGCATGCCAACATTATGACTAAATAAAATGTGTGTGCATGCGGGCAAAACCAAGAAAAGAGATAAAAGGAGTTTCTTATGATGAAATGGGGGAAAAACAAGGAAGTATGAGATGGAAATATGTGATTTAAAAAAATCTGTATTAGCCTTTTAAAGATGATGATTTCACAATAAGATAGTGTAGGAATCTACAGAAAGCAGACATCTTCTCTGTCTCAGTACTAAATATCTGTGGGGAAATGGCTAATCGTCTTCGGAAACAACTCCAAACAAGCAGGGACTTTAACTATGTGGGAAAGTTGACAGAATCCAAGGTGTAAAGTTAAAAATCCAAGCAAGCAGCGGAGAATAGCAGAAGTGCTGAGAGCCTTCCTGAAGACATAATTAAACTAGGTCAGATGAAAGGCTTTGGTTCCACAGACTGAGGAGGGCTGTTGTTGTTGTTAGATACCATCGAGTCAGTACTGACTCATAGTCACCCTATACACAGCAGAACGAAACACTGCCCAATCCTGGGCCAACCTCACTACTGTTGCCACACTTGAGTCCATTGATGCTGCCACTTGGTCAATCCATCTAACTGGGGGTCTTCCTCTTTTTCTCTGTCCCTCCACCTTACTAAACGTGATATCCTTCTCCAGTGACTGGTCCCTCCTTACAATATGTCCAAAGTATGAAAGACGAAGTTTGGCTATCTTGGCCTCCAAGGAGCACTCTGGCTGCACTTTTTCCAAAACAGATCTATTGGTTCTTTTGGCAGCC
>NW_006408601.1:9920411-9935715 GCF_000296735.1 Chrysochloris asiatica | reverse complement strand
CTCACATGGGATATCAAAGAGATTGTCTGATGATTTCCACATTCCGTTGGGTCACCTCTCTTTGGAATGGGCACAAATATGGATCTCTTCCAATCAGCCGGCCAGATAGTTGTCTTCCAAATTTCTTGGCAGAGATGAGTGAGTGTCTCCTGTGCCATCTCACTTTCTTGAAAGATTTCAATTTGTATTCCATCAATTCCTGGTGCCTTGTTCTTTGCCAATTCTTTCAATGCACCTTGGACTTCCCCCTTCAGTATCATTGGCTCTTGATCATATGCTACCTCTTGAAACAGTTGAACATTAACCATTCCCTTTTGGTACAGTGACTCTGTGTAGGAGGAATGTAGAGTTAAGACTTGGGGGTCATCTCACTACTGAGGTTAAAAGGCATGACCCTGCTTTCCCAAAAACCATTTGTTGGTTCCCCCAAGAAAGATATATCCAGGACTTTACACCCAGAAGGATGAGTGAATGGTCTCTGCAGTAAAGTTTGAAAAGAGACACTTAAGAATTAATGTAGACCAATGGGAGACATTTCCGCATTGTAGTTCTGAACATGAACTTGAAATGTGACAGACTGGGTTTGATCCCATCTAAACACACACACGATATGTGCCCTCAAGACAATTTTTATCTCTCTGACCTTCAGTCTACCCTTCTGTATAATGGGGGTGATAATAGGACCACAGTCAAGGGTTTGGGAGAGGAGTGAATAAGATCAGGAAGATAAAATACTCAATCATTGTCAGTTGCTATAATTATTGGGCTCCCTAAATTTATTTTTTTAGAATAAACTAAAGGGGTCAAATGAAACAGATACTGAGCCTTGGATATTGTACTAGACACTATGGGAGATTGTGAAATGAATATGGCCCTGTTTGACCTCTCTTGAATTCACTGTTGTTTGTGGAGGAAGAAGGGAGAAGTAAAAAGCCAACCAGTAAAACTGAAGATCCAATGGAGGACAGTTACTGAAGCTGATGTTGGAAGCAAATCGCTCCAGTTACACATGGGGTGGAACAGCATGTGTGTCTGAGTGTTTACCCAGAAGTCCAAATCTATTTCACACATAATTCTTCCCCCAAGAGTAGGGACAAGGAAGACTCTTGAGCAGCTTGTAGCAAAGATTCTGGGAACTACCTTAGGTAGCTGTCCTTCCCAATGCAAACTTGCCCTACAGCCCTCTCACCCTGGGTACCATCTTGGACCTGCTCATATAGGATTTCTATGGGCAGAGAGGAAGGGACTGCTGGGTAATTGACTTCTTCAGGAAATCACATTACAGAGACATACTTCATGCTTCTCAACCCTGTGGTTTTTGACACTTTGGAGGTCTAAGATGCCTTTTGAAAATCGGATGAAAACTTTGGACGCTTCCCCAGAAAAATACACTTGTGTAGATGCCAATAATACTTTGTATACCATTTCAGGGCATTCATGCTAACTGTGTAAGTCTAAGGCCTAAAGATAAATTGGTTCATGGCAAGACTTTTTCATCTTTAAGCAGGAAATTCCAAGTGACATCCACTTAGAATAGATGATAATGTGTTTTGTTTTGTTTTGTTTTACTTAAAAAAAAAAAAATTCTTCCCATAGTAAAGACCAGCTGCTCCATTTGCCTGAGTTTTTGCGTGACCTTTATAAATTTCAGAGATTCATGTGGTACAATGCGATTTCCACTCACATGCCAAAGTCCAATCCCTCCCTCATGTACTGGACTTCTTCCCAAATGCTTGCCATCCTGTGACATCCCCAAGGCACACTGCAGTTGTCCCTCCTAACCAGCTGGGCAGTCAAGGCAAGCCTCATTGCAAAGCTGTCAGGCAAAGGCAAGAGGTTACATAATTCCCATTAGCAGAAGCCCTGCCGACTCTAAACAGCTCCTTACCACTTCATCATCTTTCCCCTCCAAGGAATGCATCACAATTGCCACCAACATCCAGGAAACAAAAGCCAACAGAATAAACACGGTGCTCACCCCGCAGACCCCAGGATTAAAATGTAATCTCAAAATAAAGTCTAATAACTTTCCCCCCTTTGAACACACTTGGAATAAAATTAGCATATAAATCAAAGCTTAATTAGAACATTGTAACAATGAACAGCACCGGCTGGTATTAAGGGTTTCAGGCCCAATATGATGCATCAAATAAACACCGTAATTAGAGAACAAAATCAGGGCAGTCTCCTGGTAATCAATCACCCAGCTAGGTTCAAGCCTTTCAACTTGAGAGTCACCTCTGTTTTCTGTCTTGTGGATTTTGGCTTCCAGTCAGTCTTTTCCAAGAGATGTCACATGCACACCCAGTCTACGCCTCTGGTGCCCCTCTCTGGCTCTGTATCTGAGCAGGTGCAGAACAGAGCAGGTCTCTCAGAGAAACAGCCTGTGGGCTCCCAGGATGAAGCGTTTACTCGTTATTTAAGCTGAGTCCTAGTGTGGCACTGTAGGATAAGCACTGGACTGCTAACCGCAAGGATGGCGGTTCAAAAACACCAGCCGACCAGCATTTGACAACAGCAACTTCACATAATGAGGCAGTGGTGGAGACTGGGGTTCAATTCCCAGCGAGCACGCTTCATGCACCACCACCACCAGCAGTCAATCAGTGGAGGGTAGCAACTTGCTAGTATGCACACAGGTTCAGCAGAGCATCTAGATGAAGACATTTTCCCCACCTGTTTCAGCTTTCCACCTACTTTCAGTTCCATGAGAAGAGAGCGCTGCTTTTCTCCCTGCTGTTTGCCTTGCACCATGCAAGTATCTGCTGCAATCTGAAGGTTAGTTAGCATTAGCACAGTGGATGGAAAGAAAAAGAAAGGATCTCTTTTCTCTCCTACTCTCCCTGAGGAGGATGGGCGAAGGGGTGGGGAGGGAGGGAGTTTCCTAGCTCAGAGAGCATGTGAACCAACCTTCTGCATTCAAACAGGTTAAGACATTATCATCTTCATCTGTTGATGAGGCCAGAGTCCCAGAGAGGTTAAGCCATTTCCCCAAGGTCACACAGCCCAGAAGTGGTAGTGGAAAAGACTAACATTCAAGCTTCCTGAGTCCTAGGACAATGCTCATTATATGACACCTGCTGTCTTATAGGACATGTGTATTGGCCTTGTCAGCCTGGACAGGTTCTGATGAAGGCACCATGGCAGAACCTCGTCGCTTCAGTGTCCACTGAGGGAGGTGTTCATGCTGCCTGAAGTGGGCTCAGATCCATCTGGGGCTGAGACATCAGCCAGAGTGGGGGCTGGGACATGAGCAAAGGCTGGCTCTGCTGAAGGTGGGGAACCCAGATGAATTGGAACCCCACCCAGAAGGGCCCAGCCTAGTGGGGTAGGCTGATGCACACACAACTGTGGGCTCCAGAGCTGCCTCTTGTGCATTAGACTGGCCTGCTGATGACAGCTCCTGTTACTGACAGTCCACTATGGGCTGAGCATGAAGCTAAACCCTGCACATCTGTCAGCTCATTTAATCCAGTTATTCTCAGGATCGTTTACTGTCACTTGTTGTAAAGTACCATCAAGTTGGTTCCAACTCATAGCGATCCTATATAAGGTTCCCAAGGAGGGACTGGTAAGCTTGAACTGCCTACCTTGTGGTTAGCAGTCCAATGCTTATCCTACAGAGCCACACCAGGATTCCTACTATCACTAGTAGCCCCTTTTTACAGATGAGGAAACTGAGGGTGAAAAAGGTATATTACTTGTTGAAAGTCCCATAGGTGGTCAAGATTTAAGCTTTGCTTGAACTCCAAAATGGAAACTTCAGCTCTTACTACCCATTCTGTCCTCTCCTGGGTCTGTCTTCTCCCCAGAATATCTCTCCTTGTACTGACCAAGAAGAAATAGATGAATTAGAACCCCAACAATATGGCCTGCTCCTGCTCAGCCTCATCCCCTTTCCACATGGGCTTTTACCAAACATAAATATTCATCTGTCCACACAGTTGCTCATGCCGTTCTCTCTGCGGGGCAGTTCCTCCCCATCCTGCTCATTCATCAGTACATGAGAATATCTAACAGGTGGCTTCGTCTTGTCACGCTGCTGTGATAGAAATAGCCTCAGGTCAGTGGATTTAAAGGATAGAATTTTTTTTTTCAAAGTCCAGGAAGTCAGAAGTATGAACTAACTGAGTGTGTAGTTCTAGGGTGATGCTCTTCCTTGTTTATTTCAGCTTCTCGTAGCTCACCATCCTTGGAGTTCCTAGACTAGTGGTTCTACCTGCCTCCTTTATCTTCAGATAATGTCTGTCTTCACCCTGTGTCAGCTTGCCTCTGTGTCTATGTTACTCTTCATTCACATCACTCTGAAGTGATGAAATTTAGGACGCATTACTGGTGTGGCGCTGTGGGTTAATGCACTGGACCACAAGGTCAGTTTGAACCACAAGGTTGGATGCTCCTCAGAAACCCTATACAAGATCACTATGGATTGTAACCAACTCAATGGTATTTAACAACAACAACATACATTGATATGACCCATTGACACAACATAGAAAATCGTATTTCCAGATAGAAGCACATCCACAGATATAGGAATCAGGACTCTAACACAGATTTTGTGGGGACACAATACGATACATAATGATTAGGGTAACTGATTCATCAGTGGCAGCAGAGGTGGTGAGCAAGGGAAGTTCCTGGAAGAAGTGAGCTGTGAACTGGGACCTGCAGGAAAAGTGCGAATAACTAGGCAAATCAGTGAGACGATAGTGTGGGCAGCAAGGACCTTCCACGTTAAGGAGCACCACTTTCAAAGGCCCGGAGGTGGCAGCTTGGGAGAAGTCAGTGGTGGCAGCAGCAGAAGTGAGAGCTAGCTGAGGTTCAAGATGAGTTTGAAGGGTACTTTTGTTCACCACATTAACAGTTTGTTCTTTATTCTTTGCCCAGTACAGGGGCTTTTACCACTCAGGAGAACTGTTGTTAACCCAAGGGTTCCACATGAATGGGCAGTCCTATTGTACATGAAAATGTGGTTAATGTCCAGAAAATCTCACATTTACAGTCATTTAGAGATATTGATTGTTTATAACATGCCAAGCATCATGGTAAGGGTAGTCTGGCCCTGGAGTACATCCAAAGCAAGAACTCTCCAATAATCCACTGTCTGTGCGCCAGACACTGTGCTAGATGCTCTATTGTATGATCTGTTTTGCATTCTCACGGGAAATCAAAGGTACATTCCAAAATTACAACTAAGTCTCCTAGTTACCAAAATGGTAATCTCTTAGCAATCTCAATAGCCACTCATGGTTTGCAGGATTTGAAACATTTCTTCAGAAGCAAGCATAGGATAAATCATTTTTGGCTGCTTCATAAAGTGAACTTTGTTAATAGAGTCCAGGGTAATGAAATGAATGTCTACAGAATTGTAATTCATTCTCTCTAATGTCTCTGCACTCCGTTCCAGTGAAATCATGTTCAATTACTTTAGTCAGCAAAGCTCAGTCTAAAGATGAGGTGAAGACCTGACACATATTAGCTCAAAGGGCCTTCAGAAAACATTTCCAAAACCTGCTTGTATTCCTTCCTGCATTTGTCTCCCCACATAGAATAAGACAAGAAGGGCCATTGTACAGATAGCGCCGAAACGATGCATCTTAATTTCTTATTGCACCTGAGATAAAAGACAAATCCCTTTAGCCTGTAACACCCTACAAAGCCTGGCTGTTCCCATCTCTTCTACTATTACTCTCCCCTCACTCATTTCTTCAAAACACTCTTCATGCCACTCAAGGAAGTCAAGCTCATTCTGACTTCAGAGTCTTTTTCTTGCTATTCCCATTACCCAAAATGCTAGTCTCTCAGATGTTCACGTGACTGGCATATAGTCTTTGTTAATATCACAACTCAAATGCCACCTCTTCAGAGACACCTTCAGTAACCATCTAAAATTTCTCCAACCTATAGCACTTAACCACCCTCTGAAGTTCAGATTTTTCTTCAATTTTTATTTATTTTTTTTTCTCACTACTAAAATACAAACATCCTTGAGAAAAAGTACCATGCCATATCTCCAGGTGAGCACACTGACCTTGAAAATGCAGAGCCTGGGTCCCTAAATCACTGCTTGTAAGGAGAGTAACCAGATGATCATGAATAAGCATTTTGGATTTCATATGAAGTTTGGAAGGTTATATGTTACATCATCAAGTACAGCCTTAATTAATTCAGTACCTTCTGACCATTTTTTCCTGTTAGGTTTTAGTATTTTTCTAATTGATTTTATTATTATTAGTTCATGGAAAAATTCCATAATCTTGTCATTCCATTTTCCACAAACTTTTTTAAACCTCCTTGTATATTCTAGATAAAAATCCTTTCTTTGTTATTCTATTGTGGTTGTTAGGTGCCATTGAGCTAGGTCTGACTCATAGACACCTTGTCGTGTAATAGAATAACACACTGTTGAGTCCTGCACCATCCTTATAATAGTGGACATGTTTCAGTCCATTGTTGTAGCCACTGTATCAATCCGTCTCATTGAGGGCCTTCTCTTTTCTGCTGACCCTTTACTGTACCAAGCATGATCTCTTTCTCAAGGGATTGGTCCCTCCTGATAACATGTCCAGAGTCAATCAGATGAAGTCTTGCCATCTCCTTGCTTCTAAGGAGCATCCTAACTATACTTCTTCAAGACGCCTTCATTCTTCTTTGGTCGTGATCTTTTCAATATTCTTTGTCAACACCATAATTCAAAAACATCGATTCTTTTCTGGTCTTCCTTTTTAATTGTCCATCTTTCACATGAGATTATTGAAAATTTAATAGATTGGGTCCAGTCCTCAAAGTGACATCTTTGCTTTTGATCATTTTAAAGAGGTCTTCTGTAGAAGATTTGCCCAATGAATTTGTTGCTGTTGTTGTTGTTAAGTGCCATCGTGTTGGTTCCGACTCATGGCCACCCTGTATTGGGTTTCCAAGGAGTGGCTTGTGGGTTTGAGTCACCCACCTTGCAGTTAGCAGTCCAGTGCCACACCAGGGTGCAATATCTCATCTCATTTCTTAACTACTGCTTCCACAGATGCTGATTGTGGATCCAAGTAAAATAAAATCCTTGACAACTTCAATCTTTGCTTCACTTATTATGATGTTGCTTATTGGTCCAGTTGTGAGGATTTTTGTTTCCTTTATGGTGTAATTCATTTTTGTTTCCAGTTGTGGTCTAATTCATACTGAAAGGTATAGTCTTTGATCTTCATCAGAAAGTGCTCTGAGTCATCTTCACTTAAGGCAAGCAAGATTGTATTATCTGCATATCATAGATTGCTAATGAGCCTTCCTCCTGATGTTACATTCTTCTTCATATGGTCCAGCTTCTCATATTTTTTGCTCAGCATACAAATTGACTACATATGGTGAAAGAATAGAACCCTGGTACACATTTTTTTCTGATTCTAAACTACAAAGTCCCCCCTCGTTCTGTTCAAATAGTTGCCTCTCAGTCCATCAGTTTGTTTTACTGTGGTAGCTTTCTTTGTTATACAAGTTGCAGAATCTTGCTTTTGGTCTGTCACTGATCTTTTAACTTTGTTTATGGTGTCTTTTGTTATACATGGCATTAATTTTTTTTTTAATCTAGTATCTTCCAGAGTTTTCTATCATAGTAAGGTCTTTGTTGTATGCTAACGGTGCCTTCTTCTAAGTTCTTTTTTTTTTGGCACTAAGTGGATAGTTCATTGTCACAATAACATTTAAATTACTGAGTCTTGTTGCCAGTGATTTAAAATGACACTTACATAATTTGCTGAATTGTATTCCGTTCCACCAGTACAGGCTTGCATGCACTAGCAACAATCTCTTGGAACCACTGGAGCTTTAGAGTTGGTGTTAGTAGTTGGTAATGCAAGTGTCCCCCACATTAGGGTTTGGTTTTGTTTTTTTCTCAGAATTCCTTGGTGGTTCTCTTGCATTTATTCTTCCAAATTAACTCTAGAATAAAATTATTCTGGTCTCACCAAAAAATATCTCATTCAGCTCTCCATTCTGGGTTAGACTTACACACTAATTTTAGAATTATTGTATTTACAATGCTGAGCCTTCCCAGGCAGAAACATGGTATGTTTTGCCTTTTATTCAAGGTTTCTTTTGCATCATAAGTATAGGTTGATGATTTTCTTCATTCTGGTCTTTAAAATTTCCAACTATGATTAATCCTTTGTACTTTATAGATATTGTTGTTGTTACAAATAAAAACCCTCCTCCATTATATTGCCTAACTAGATATTAATAATACATAGGAAAATTGCTACTGTTAGGTATATTCCTCTTGTATCCGGCACATTAACTGAAAATTCTTATTAGTTAAACTTCTAAGATATTTCAGCTAAACAATACTATTGTTCTCACACAATTCTACTTTTTGTGTCTTCCAAATTTCTACCTCCCATTTATTTCTTGTGTTGCTTTGGCTAGGACTCCAGAACCATCTAGATTAATACCAAGGATACTAGGCATTCTTACTTTCTTCTTGTCCTTATTGGAGATGGATCTATGGTCACACCATTAAATATATTTGCTGTTCATTTCTTAAACTCATGATTTTAACTCATAATTTTAAAAGTTTTTAAACTTTTCCCATTTAGAACTTACTAAAAGTTTTAACTAGGAAAAGATGGTGAATTTTGTGAAACATACTTTAATTACTCATGGAAACTGTCACATGGTTTTCCTCCTTTACCCTACTAGTAAATGAATTCATTCATCTATTTGCTAATGTTGAACCATATTTGCTGTCTTGGAACAAAATCTTACTCTGTCACCATGGAATACTGAACTTCTGAATACTTGTTCTGGATTTAATTTCATATAGGATTTCTTTTTCCCTCGTATTCTCTATAGGATTATTTACGTCTGCATTATAAACATATGTAGCTGTTTGGGGCCATTTCTCTTGGTGGCTAGAAAACCGTGATATGGAAGGAAAAGTGTGGGTTCCTATGAACTGGGTGGCTTATTGAAAAGATACATGGCAGAAAGTAACAGAAATTGTAGCATACCTGAAGCTGGTGCTGAGCCCTCTGTCATGCCAGCCTACTCATTTACTTTGGGGGTGTTATACTGTATGTTCAACCACGCCAGCCCTGGTCTCTTCTGGTGGCCCTCTGGAACTGTAATACAAAACCAGAACAGGTGAGAGACTTAAGGTTTGAGGAACTTAATTTTGAACATCCTACATACTCACTTGCTCACCAGTGTTCTCTCTCTCCCTTTTTCGTTCTCCTCACTCTCTAGCCTGACCGAGCTTACTCCTCTTCGGATTTAGATGTAAACTGGATAGCAAAGTAGAAAACCCCACTTCAGAATCTAAGCCAGACTGCAATTCGGCTTGCACCAGAAAGGCTTTCTTGTGCCTGATGCTTACACAAATATTAATAAGGTGATACTTTGATTCTTATTCTGGGTAGCACAAGTGTCCTCAGTTGCCTGAGTAGCAGCTCAAGGCCTAACCTGGCTTTGCTACCATCACAAATGACCAAACATCCCTAAATTCAATAGTGCAGGAGCAAGGATTTGAACCTAGGCCCATGTTAACCTAGCCCTCCCAGAACCTGCTTTCTCAATCTCTGCATTCTGCTATAGGTGTGTTTGACTGGTTTCACCACTCACCACTGTCTTAAGTACACCCTTCTTTTTTGTTTTGTTTCTTGTGCTAATTCTTTTTATTTGTACAAAGATCTTCCTTAAGGAGGTATTTGTAAAAGATTATATGGCTAGCATGCTTTCTGAGTCTGTGATTTCAATATATCTTTCTTTTGATTTCACATCAGAATAATAACTTGAATGGCTAAAGAATTATGTGGTCTCAAATTCTCCCTCTCCTTTATATTCAAGCATTTAGTATTACAAATAAATCCAATACCAGCATGACCCTCTCTCCTTTGTAGCTATGTTATTATTCCTGTTTAAAACATGGGATGATTTTTCTCTTGGTTAGAATTCCAAAATGTCAGATATATATAGGTTTGGGCCTTAATAATAATTGAACCTTTTGAATCTAGATATACATTTTCTTCTGTTAAGAAAAATTTTCCCTGTATTTCCTTGATTATTGTTTCTTTTTTATTCATTCTTTACTTTACGATTCCCAATTTTGTGGACATTGGAACTACTAGCTCAATCTTATATGTTTCCTTTCATTTATTCTAATCATTTCTATATCTGTCTTTTTGCTCTGAATTCTGGGGAAATTTCTCCAAGTTAGCTTCTAATTCACTTATCTTATTTTCAGTTACATGTCCTTTCTACTAGTCACTGTCTCTGGTGATTTTTTCTTTTCTTTTTTTCTAAGTGTGTTGTCTGCTGCTTTGTGTCATTGAGTCAGTTCTAACTCATAGCACCCTATATAGGGTTTCCGAGGAGCATCTGGTGAATTTGAACCACCGATCTTGTGGTTAGTTCATACCAGAACTTTTCACGGGAACAAAAAGCCTCATCTTTCTCCCACAGAGCAGCTGGTGGATTGAAACTGCATTGTGGTTAGCAGCCCAACGCATAACGAATTCCAGGTCTTCTGTTGTCTGTTGTTGTTAAATGCTGTCAAGTCAGTTCCAACCCATAGCAATCCTGTATAGGGTTTCCAAGAAGCAGTGGTGGGTTTGAACCACCAGACTGTAGTTCAAACTGACCTTGCGGTCCAGTGCATTAACCTACAATGCCATACCTGGACTTTTGTCTGTTACCTTTAAGGACACTTACTAAATTTAGGGCCTAACTGGGTACTCCAGGATGATCTCATACCAAGATCTTTAACTTCATTACAACTGCAAAGACCCTTTTCCCAAACAGGGTTGTATTCATAGGGCCTGTGCATTAGAAAACAGGAATATCCTTTTCAAGGACATCATTTAACCCATGACACCCCCCATTTTACAAATGAAACTGAAGTCAGAAAAGATGATGTTCCTACCTGAGGTCACTCAACCAGTACATGAAGGATTGGAATTTGATCCCAGGTGTGTCTAATGCCAAAGTCTGTAATTTTGGCCAGGAGATTTGGCCCCAAATTTACCCTTGTCCTTAAGACGCTCAACTCTTATTGGCCTCATCTCCCTGCTCACACTCCTCAAGTAGATGGGCATCAGGAAGTCTCTGCATGTACACCATCCCCTTATCAACTTTTTGTCTATCCCCACCAACTCCTCCTGCTCCTTGCCTGGGCTGCCTCTCTCTTTCTGAGCCAAATATGCCTCCCTCTTCCAGTTCTTCTCACCAATTCTCTTATAAACTTGCTAGGCGTGAGCCAAGTCTATAGAAAAATATCTATAGGTTAAAGGTGGATTGGGGACCAAACTTCCTGAGGGTGCAAATGGTCAACATAGTCTGCTACAAACCAAAAGGTAGGAGGTTGGAGTTCACCCTGAAGCACCTGGGAATAAATGACACAATGACACTTCCAAAATTCTCAGCCAATGAAAATCCTACAGACCCCAGTTCTACAATGATACATGGGGTTTCCATGAATCAGAATTGACTTCCAGAAACTAGTAACACACAGCTAAGGAGTCTGGTCTTTAGTGCAAGTGCAAAATCAGAGCCATCAGTCTTACACCCAACTTTTGTGTTCAATAGACCGCCCAGATCTCTGGTTCAAGGTTAGAAGTCACCAGATAGCCGATCTTCCAGCTCTGACTTCCTGCCCTGACCAGAGTCTATGCCACGTAACTTGGCATTGCCTGGTAACCACAGAGGGGGCACTTGTGGTGGCTGTGAGAGCCCCATCCCTGCCTCGTCCCCCTAGGCCAGGTCTGGCTGGGACGTTGTCTCCTCTTCTCAAGTCACACAGGGTCACAGCCCAGAATCTTCAAGTAAACTTGTACCACTGGAACTGAGAAAAAAAGGAGCTATGCTCTTGCAAAACAAGACCACTTTCCATGAAGTTGCTCTTTCCTACTGTTTTGGGAGCAGATATAAATGCCCAATTTGAACAGCTGGAAGCTTTCACTTAACCACTTTCTCCCAGACATCTCCTTCCTTGTCTTTATCTACTGAGAAGCATATTCAAGATCAGCACTCAGTGGTTTATTGAAATACCCAAGCTGTGTTATTCATAGGTGGGACAACGAGAGTTTAAAAATATAATCCTTGCACTCAGGGAGCTTACAAAGTCTCTGTAAGAATAAAACCCACAACAATAAAAATAGTTACCATTCAGTTAGTGCCTGTTTATCCCACATTAGTATTTAATCATCAAAATCATATAGCAAAGGCAGTCACCAGTACTTTTGGACACATGTTCCTATAGGACACATGTTCCTATCATAATGCTTGGTTAGCTGATATTAGAGTTGTAAATTGGACCAAGTATTAACTGCTAAGTGTATTAGTAATCAAGAAATGCAAATCTACTAAAGGTCAAAACACTAAAAAAAATTTTTTTTTAAATCCTTGGAAACATTATCTGTATCTGGCTTTCTTAATGAAAGTGTATGAGAGGCCAGGTGGGCAGAGAAGTGAAGCTATGTTAGAAAGAAACTGCATGAATGAGACCTAGGTTATGGTTGGAAAAAAAGAGCCTCACAGAGAATGAGTCACTGGGCACGGGGACTTAGGACTATAGTCTTGGGGTACATTTAAGTCAACTGGATAACAGTCCACAAAGGCAATGTTCTACATCCTGCTTTGATGAGTGGTAACAGAGGTCTTAAAGCTGTGAGCAGTCATCTAAGATGCAACTATTGGTCTTTCCCTATCCAGAGCAGAGTGAAGAAAAGGAAACATTCAAGAGAACAATTAGTCCAAAGGACTAATGAAGCACAAGAGCATTAGCCTCCATGACCCTGAGACCAGAAGAACTAGATGGTGCCCAGCTCTGACCTGAATCACAACAGAAGGTCCTGGACAGAGTGGGAGTAAATGTGGAACAAAACCACTAGACTTACTACTCTGATAAGAGACTGGCAGAATCCCCAAGACTATGGCTCTTAAGTACCCTTCAAACCTGGAACTGAAGCCACCCCACATTGGATAGGATTATCAAGTATATTAACAAGAACACCTATAAAGAGTGGACTCCTCAAAACAATTAACTGAAGGAGACCAAGAGGCAGCATTTGCCCCAAACAAAGCCCAGAAAGCAGAAGGGGGTAGGAAAGGATGAACAGAAACAAGGAACCCAGGGAGGAAATAGGAAGAGTGCTGTTTTATTGAGAAACCTCTGGTAGCGTAGTGGTTACGAATCGGGCTGCGAATCTTACGCTCAGCAGTTCGAAACTACCAGTTGTTCCATGAGAGAAAGATGAGGCTTTCTGCTCCCATAAAGATTTACAGCCTCAGAAACCCTGTACAGCGTCACTATGAGTCGGAACCGACTCCACAGTACTTAACAACAACAACAACAGTTAATGTCACAGAACAAAATGTGTATAAATTTGCTCTGTAAACTTTCACCCAAACCACACACAAAAAACTTTTAAGGCCTTTCCATGAGGATAAATCCTCCCAACTAGATAGATCACTACATGAACAGGTTGTTGTTAAGTGCCATTGAGTCAATTCCGACCCATAGCAACCCTGTATAGGGTTTCAAGGAGTGACTGATGAACTTGAACCACTGACCTTGCAGTTCAAATGACTTTGTAGTCTGATGCATTCGCCCACAGCGCCACACCAGGACTCCTCCATGAGCAGGTAGGTGCTCAGAAATCGCAAGAAAAACCAGGTGATAGCAAACACTGAAACAACCTGCCTCTTCCAGGTTAGGCTACAGAGCTGGAGGCCTATGGAGGCTTCTGCCAGCCCAAATCAGAAGAGCTGGTAGATGAGCAAAGGAAAAGACACTTCTCCAATCAGCTTGAGGAGACCACTGTGGAAGCTGGGGCCTTCAAAAGCCGGCCAGAGCGTCAAAAGACTGGAGCTGCAGGCCAGCTGGTATGAACCTGGGCAAGTCACTGCCTCTCAGGGCTTCAGTTTCTTCCTTTGAAAAATAATTAGATGAAACCAAAAGTTCTTTAACCACTGAGGGGTTACCGTCCCTTCCAGTAACCTGAAGCTTAATGTCTCCATCACCACTTTCCTTAGGACTCCAGATGAGAACAGTTGGCCAAGAGGGTCTCTAATGATTATTTAGATCTAGACAAGTTAAGTCAAGGAGCCCTGGTCTATGCTACTAATCTCAAGGTCAGCAGTTTGAATCCACCAGCTATGCTAGTTGCTCCATGGGACGAAGATGAGACTTTCTGTTCCTGTAAAGATTTACAGTCTCAGAAACTCTATACAGGGTCTCTGTGAGTTGATGGAGCAGCACACAGCAGCAAGCAAAGTCAAGGTCCTATTATTAGAAGGTCTTGAATACCAAGACAAGGTATTTAAACTCAAACAATAGGAAGCCATGGAAAGTATTAATCAAGGAATGGCGTGCTGGTCCAAGACCACGCAAACCTAGTTTAAAACCCACAGCAGCCATGGGGATGGCCCAGTTGTTGTGGGAGCTGGAAGATTTCTTTGCTGCTGATCTGAAGTGATACAGCAGATATGAATTTCTGAGAGAAGGATTTTGCTGCACCTACAGCAGCCGCTGAAGAACTTCATCTCACAGATTCAATAGCAGCATGGGCCTTCTTGGTTCTCTAGGAAACTCCTGAAGTCATTTGCTTACCTATCAATCCTGCTCACAAAGCATCTTTGGCAAATCCAATCTAGGCTGTCAGGGTTCCAACCAAAATTCAGGGCACCGATGACAACGTGAATTGAGTTTGCTGTCTCCTGAGTAAGAGATGAAGTTAGAATTCAGACCAGACATTCTTTACTAATTAAGCTAAACAGCTGCTTAGTTTTAAGATGACTTCAGAGGATATTTTTGGGTTAAGGGAAAAGGAAGACCTTAATATCCCAGATAACTGTGAATATGCTTCTTTGACACTACACCAAAACTTGACAAATGATAGTTTCTTAAAGATGAGTCAAAATGAAGACTCATCGCATACTAACAAGCTTTTCAGTAGGGCAGTGAGTTTGTTAATAGGGGAGCAGCAGCTCAGAAAAGAGGGGTGAGAGTCAATGTAAAACTGAAAGAAGGCAGTCAGTATTATACATGTAGAAACTATTGGTGTATGTTATGTTGTACATATTCTCAACAACGAAATAAAATAAAATCCTTTTTCAACTAAAAAAATGTTTTAAGTCAAATAAACTTAAGGCCATATCTCAGTGGAAACTCATTTCTCTGTTGGGTCTGTATAGGGGGAGGCTTGTGGGCTGTACAAACAGATGACAAGCTAGACTCCATGCATTACACAGGAATTTCAGCCCATAGATCTAGCCCTGGCTGCACATTAGGATCACCTACAGGGTCGTATTGCATTGG
>NW_006408601.1:9912316-9919936 GCF_000296735.1 Chrysochloris asiatica | reverse complement strand
AGGTTGGCCCAGGATAGGACATTGTTTCGTTCTGCTGTGCATGGGGTCACTATGAGTCGGTTCTGACTCGATGGCACCTGACAACAACAACAACAGGGTCGTTATGAGTCAGAACTGACTCCACGGCACATAACAACAACAATAGACCAACACAGGGCTCCACTTGGTCGGGTGGTTCTAATGTACAACCATGGCTGCAAACCATGGTTCCAGTTAATACAAACATGGAATCAACCAGCACGAAGTTGTCAGTGATGAACGGGCACAGCTGTTGGCCATACCAGAGGAAAAAACTTTGTTCCAGCTTGGGGATGGTTCCAGAAAGGCTTCTTGGGAGCTAGATCTTGAAATAAATTTCTATCAGCAGATATGGGTAGAGGGCACTCCAGACAGAGGAAAAAACTTAAACAAGCCCCCAGAGATAGTGAAGAACCAATTGGGGTATTAAGTTGCTTTTCTCTCTGGAGGTCACATCTTACCAGATTCTAAAATACCTCTGATATTGGACACGAGGCTGTAGTACCCGTATGCTTTTAGCCTGACCTAATATGTCCCTGATTGTGTGCTTAATTTGTTGTTCTTGTAAAGGACTGTTTTGGAAAGTGAAGTGGAGGTGAAAGAGGACATTAGATTTCTGGGTTAGTTTTAAAGCCCTTTTACATGAAGCTTTGTTACTGGCTTTGCAGGAAATGCTTGTGAAGCAGGCAAGAGAAATGTAACTAGCATTTTACATGAAGGACATGGATAAAAGTCAGGTTACCTGCTGAAGGCCACACAAGTACTATCATGAGAAGTACCACCTACCAATTACTCTAAGGGACCTCCCTGGGTCACAGAGCCCAGCTGGCTGGCTGGCTCAGAAATTTGGAGAGAAGAGCTGCAGTGTCCAGATCAGAGAGGCAGTGACAGAAATTCACCGTGGGTCACTAGACACTCATGTTTGTTCATTTGGCTGGGTACAAGAATCCCAGAAATCCAACCACAAAGCAGTCTGGCCCTGTTGTAGCTCGATAAATGGAGAAGCAAATAGATCTGTTAAATCCAGTCAGGGTCCCAAACCTCAGGAATAATCAACATGTGCTTAGGTGTCTGAATAAGAGTATTATCTTGTATACAAATGTTATACATTTGTATAACATGTTAATACAAACTCTATGACAGCATCACTTAAAATGATGCTGTCATAGAGTTTGTATTAACATGTCAAAATGTTTCCTCTAGAATGTTAAATAATATTATATCTGAATTTATGGCATTGTGAATTCATTCATTTATTCTACAAATGTGTTGGGACGGTTCACGGCTCTAAGAAATTGTTGTTATGCACTGTGGAGTTCATTCCAATTCATAGCGACCCTAAATAGGGTTTATAAGGAATGACTGGCAAGTTTGAACCACCAACCTTGTAGTTAGGAATTGTTTTTGTGATTGCTGTGTGCTAACGAGTCAGTTCCAATTTATAGTGACCATGTATAGGGTTCTCTAGCCTGTAAATCCTTGCAGGAGTGAAAGTCATATATTTCTCCCACAGAGCAACTGGTGGGCTTAAACAGTCAACCTTGTGGTTCACAGTCCAGTATTAATCCTACAGAGCCACCACGCTCCCCCACTAAGGAATTGTTGTGTTGTTAGGTGCCATCGAGCCAGTTCCAACTCATAGCAACCCATAATTATAGGGTTTCCAAGGAGCAGCTGGTAAATTTGAACTGCTGACCTTGCAGTTCAAACCAACATTGCAGTCCAGTGCATTATCCCACAGGGCCACACCAATTAGCAGTGACCGAAACATGAAAATCCCTCCTCTATTGAACCCATTCTGGAAGGAGTGAAGAACAATAAATGCATAAACAAATCAAAGTCACTGTGTGTCAGATAGCAATAAGTGCAGAAAGCAAAGAAGACAGGAGGAATTTTATTTCTCCTTTATACTCAATGTATTTATTTTCTAATGAATATGAATTATGTTCATGATCAATGCCAAAAGAGAGTGACCGAGGTAACACTGGAAGTTGGCTCTCATGTTAGACCTGTGCTGGGATTCAGATGTGTCACTCTGTTGATAGATTGGAGTGCAGATGTCCTACCGCTGGGTGGGGAGACAAACACCAGCAAAGGCAGGGTCCTGGTCTATAGTGACACCGGGACAGGGCAGATTACTGACACATCAGTCCAGCTTCTAATGCAGGATTACAACAGAAGAGTTCTTAGAAACAGAGCATTACTAACACTAAGATGCCCATGGTGCCAACACTGTAAAGATTGACTCTAGACAGGGTCGCTAGAGTCAGAACCATCTCGGTGGCACACAACCATCAGTACCACCTCCTTAGGTGATCTTGGGCAAGTTGGTCACTCTAGGCCTCCAGTTCCTCATCTGTAAACTGGTCATTCATCCACTTTAAATAGCGTCTGAGGAAAATTAGAGAGTATCTGTAAATACTTCATAGACACCAAGTAAATGGCAACTATTTCTCATACCATCATTCTTCCTCCTTATCAGAGCAACTTGGCATCCAACAAAGACTTTTCTCTGCCTGGTTCCCCAAAGAAAGTCTCCCTTCTTCTAGCTTTTCTTTTTAAGCATTTGTGCAGACAGCAGTCTGAAGAGTGAATCCTCAAGATTAACTTTCTAGGGGGTAGGAAGAAAATTGGAAGAGTCTTCCTGGGAGCCCTGGTGGTACAATGGTTAAGCACTAGGCTGTTTGAACACACCAGCAGTTTTATGGGAGAAAGACCTAGTGATCTGCTTTCATAAAGTTTACACTCTAAGAAACGCCATGGGACACTTCTACTCCCTTGTATACAGTCACTATGAGCTGGAATCCACTGACAGGCACACAACAATAACGGAGAAGCCCAAGCCAGACTCTTTGTTTCTCTCTGCTGCCCCCTGTTGGCTCAGAGACTGAAGAGCCAGTTACCCACTTTGCCTGTAGGGTAATTTATACCTTCTGCAGAGACAATGACAGAAAGGCTACTCTAATCAGTTAATAAAACAAACAATAATTATGGACAGCTGGAGACACAAGTCCCGGGGTCAGTCCTACCTTACTATTCGTACCTTCTTTTGATTACTAATAGCTCAAGTACCCCTGAGGTCTGCAGCTTTGCCATAAAGGAGATATCCACATGGATAAAGACATTTTCCAGAGAGAATGAGTTCCAACAAGATCTGCAAGGATGCAGTAGTTCTTCCCCCATCTGAAAATCTGTGCCAGGCATTGTAAACCAATGACTTTCTTGCTTGGTAAGCAAAGCACCAGACTCAGAATCCTTCTCAACACAAGTATATTCCAAGTAGCGAGTCCTAGTTATTGATCAGAGTTGGCACATAAGATGGAACTTGTTTACATCTTGACACTTTGAGCTCAAGTGCTGTTACCTGATGCTAGGGAGTAGTGTAAATAAACATTCTCCAAATGGTCCAGGTACTTTAGAATTGCAGCAGGGAAATGGGGGACTTCTGTTTTGGAGATGGATCAGTTTCTTTATTTTTGGAAATTTACTCAAGATACCAAAAACTAAAACCAACGGTCTCAGAGTGACCCTCTGTACAACAGAACAAAATGCTACCTGTTCCAGTTTTGTCCTCACAGTCTTTCCTATGTTTGAGCCATTGTTGAAGGGCCTTCCTCTTTTTCTCTGACCCTCCACTTTACGAAGCACAATGTCTCCTCCAGGGATTGGTCCCTGCTGACAACATGTTCAAAGTACAAGAGATGAAGCATTCAGGCTGCACTTCTTCCAAGATCTATTCGTTCTTCTGACTGCCATTGGTATAGTCAGTATTCTTTGCCAACACCATAACTCAGTGCGTCAATTCTTCTACAGTTTTCCTTATTCATTGCCTAGCTGTCACATGCATATAAGGTAACTGAAATACCATGGTTTGAGTCAGATGTACCTTAGTTCTTAGAGTGACATCTTTGCTCTTTTAACACTTTATAGAGATCTTTTACAGGAGATTTGCCCAGTGAAATACATCTTTCGATTTCTTGATTACTGCTTTCATGAGCATTGATTGTGGATTAAAGCAAACTGAAGTCTTTTGACAACTTCAATCTTTCTCCATTTATCGTGATGCAGTGTATTGGTCCAGTTGTAAGGATTTTTGTTTTCTTTACATTGAGGCACAATCCATACTGAAGGCTATAGTCTTTAATCTTCACTTCCAGCAACCAAAGTTGTGTCATCTGCATAGCACAGGTTGTTAATGAGACTGCCTCCAATCCTGATGCCATGTTCTTTATATAATCCATCTTCTCAGATTATTTGTTCAGCATACAGATTGAATACATACGTATGCTGAAAGGATACAACCCTGGCACACACCTTTCCTGATTTTAAACCATTCAGTATTCCCCTGTTCTGTTCTAACAATTGCCTCTTAGTCTATGTACCATTAAGTATTCTGGAATACTCACTCTTCATAATGTTATCCATAATGAATGTCTTTGTTGTCAATAAAGCAAAAGTAAACATCTTCCTGGTATTCTCTGCTTTCAACCAAGATCTACCTGGCATCAGCATTGACATCTCTCAGTCCACATCCTCTTGTGAATCTGGCTTGAGTTTCTGGCAGCCTCCCTGTCAATGCACTGCTGCAATCATTTTATTTTATCTTCAGAAAAAGTTTACTTGCCTGTGATATCAATGATATTGTTCTATGATATTCACATCCTGTTTGGTCACCTCTCTTTGGAATGGGTAAAAATATGGATCTCTTCTAATCAGCTGGCTAGGTAGCTAGCATACAAATTTCTTGGTATAGATGAGTGAGCGCCTCCAGCACTCCATCAATTTGTTGAAATATTTCTATTTGTATTCCGCCAATTCCTGAAGCCTTGTTTTTCACCAATGCCTTCAGTGTAGCTTGGACTTCTTCCTTTAAAAGCATTGGCTCTTAATTATCTTGTACCTCTTGAAATGATTGAACAACAACCAATTCTTTTTGGTACAGTGACTCTGTGTAGTCCTTCCATCTTCTTTTGATGCTTCCTGCATCATTAGATATATTGTCCATATTGTTGTTGTTGTTGTTAAGTGCTATAGAGTCAGTGCCAACCCTGTAAAAGTTTTCCAAGGCTGTAAATCTTTGCTGGAGCAGAAAACCTCATATTTCACCAGCAGAGCTCAAACTGCCAACTTTGTGGTTCACAGTCCAGTACTCATCCTACAAAGTCACCAGGCTCCCACTTTGCCCACAGAATCAGTCCTTCAGTATTGCAATCCAATGCTTGATTTTTTTACTTCAGTTCTTTTATCTTGAGAAATGTTAAGCATGTTCTTCACTTTTGGTTTTCTAACTGCAGATCTTTGTATATTTCATCATAATACTTTACTTCATCTTTTCAAGCTGTCCTTTGACATTTTCTGTTCAGCTTTCTGGGTCATCATTTCTTCCACTCACTTTAGCTACTCTACACTCAAGAGCGAGTTACAGAGTCTCTTCTGACAGCATTTTTGCATTTTCTTTCTTTCCTGCCTTCTAAGTGACCCTTCACTCTCTTCCTGTATGATATTCTTGATGTCATCCCACAGCTCTTCTGGACTTCAGTTATTAGTGTCTAATGCATTAAGTCTGTTCTTGAGATGATACCTTACTTCAGGTAGGATACATTTGAGGTTATATTTTGGCTCTTGTGGACTTGTTTTAAATTTTCTTCAGCTTCAGCCTGAACTTGCCTGTGGACAGTTGATGGTCTGTAACCCAGTCAGTCCTGGTCTTGTTTTGGCTGATGATACTGAGCTTTTCCATCGTTGCTTACAACAGATATAGTTAATTTGATTCCTGTGCATTCCATCTGGTGAAGTCTACATTATGTTGTTGAGAAAAAGATATTTGCAATAAATAAGTCACTGGTCTTGCAAAATCCTAAGTGGCCAGGAAATGACAAGTAAATGGGTATTTGGATGATATGAACTGATTTATTATTCCCCCTGATCTTGCTTGCTACCCCTTGGAGCAGCTCCATTGAACCATGAAGAACCTGCTGCCTCTGGATGTGTGATTATAGCAGGACAGAGAGCTGGAGGGCCAAATTCTTGGTGTTTGCAGTCCAAAAACCTTCAAGGCTCTTGAGTTACAAGAACTGAGGTTTTGAGTGTGAAATATCTGAGTCCTGCAAAAGTCAGAGCATACATTTAGGTCATAAATGACAGATCTGGAAGAAAACATGATCAGTGCAAGCCACTTTTTACAACCCCCTAACTGAAGGAGAATTTCACATGCTGGTGGAGAGAGAAGGGAGACGCAAAGCAGAGATCTCATATGGCCTGAGTGGGCATATACCTGTGTCCTGCCCACTCCCCACCCATGGCATCAGAGATCAGAGAAAACTTAGACTCACTTCAGTGAAGCTGGGAGGGCAGCAAGCCTGGCTGGGTTTTCCCCTCCAGCAGGGAAAAGGAGGATTACTTAGAGCTAGTTGCAAGAGATACAACAAGCATTAGGATGTCCTTGAGGTATTCTATGGGCCCAGGAGAAGGTTAACAGCTCCCCTGAGACAACCTCCTCTCTCCTTTCTGTATTTTTCTATACAGGAGTTGCAGACATCTAATTTCAGTGAATTCTAAGAAATGTTACTTAATCTAGGCTTTGCATTGTGTTTGTTTGGTTTGATTTGAGGCCACCGGGTATGGGGGATGGAAGTGTCTGTCTGTGCTCACTGGCATCTGCCGAGATGTCCCTGGACCCACCTGGTCTCTGGGTATCAGTGCACACAGAGGGCTGCCCCAGCTGCCTTTGTTCAAGGTCAGCTGGGTTTCTGCATCTATATGGCACCAGACCAGATTGTGCTGTTTTCCACTCTGTGTGGGCTTATGAGGAGCCCAGGAGGCTGCCTCCAACCGTGCCTACTTAATGTTTACTCACTTAATTTGCTTAACTTTGGGATTCAACATAATCTTGTCATATCTTAGTTTCCTCATCTTTGAAATAATAGTTACTAGTGCCCACCTCATAAGGTTGCTATGAGGGTTGAAGGCCTTAACACATTTAAAGTATTCAGAACATTATAAAGGTGTTAGCTCATATTATTATTATCTGCTACTAAGGAGTCCTGGTGTGGAGCTGTGGGCTAATGTGTCAGACTGTAAAGTCGTTTGAACTGCAACATCAGTGGTTCAAGCTCACCAGCTGCTCCTTGGAAACCCTGTATAGGGTCGCTATGGGTCAGAATCAACTCAACAGCACTTAACAACAACAATAAGGGTCCTGGTATGGCATTGTAGGATAAGCATTGTGCTGATAACCACAAGACTGGTGGTTCAAACCCACCAGCCACTCCTCAGAAACACTATACAGAATCACTATGAGTCAGAACCAAGTCAGCAGCACTTAATAACAATTAATATGAGTAAGACCCTGATTGTATAGTGGGTTATGCATTGGACTGTTAACCATAGGGACAGTGATTCGAATCCACCAGTGACTCCATGGGAAAGAGATGAGGCTTTCTGCTCCTGTAAGGATTTACAACCTCAGAAATAGGGTCACTATGCGTCAGAACCAACTTGGCAGTACACAACAATAACTAATATAAGTGGTCATTATTAGAAAGGCTCACTCCATATAAAAACCGAAACCAAACCAAAGTCTGTTGCCATTGAGTTCATTCT
>NW_006408601.1:9889489-9912181 GCF_000296735.1 Chrysochloris asiatica | reverse complement strand
TTTCCATTCAACATTTCATATACATTTTGTTTCATTTCACTGACTGCAATTTGGCTATGAGCTTATGGAAGCTGGGGCAGCGGGGAGGCCTCTTTTCTGTAGTACCACTGGGTGGGTTTGAACTGCCAACCTTTAGGTTAGTAATTAAGCACAAGTCATTTAAATCACCCAGGGATGTTCCCTCTCTACACAAATACCAGGTATTTTCTTTTTATCACAAGCATTCTGATGTGTCTTCCTGGATGGGAGAGAAGGCTGAGGAATTTACAGCCAGGAATTTACAAACAGCACAGAATACTGGAAATGCCGATCTTCCCAATCAGATCCAATAGAACAGTCCTGGAGGCACCTGCAGTGACAGGCATCACCCCTTCAGTTGCTGGATAGTGACGAGAACCAGGAGGTCCCAGGGTGAAAGGGGAGAGTAGCCAGAGCAGTAGGTAGGGACTGGGGACAATCGCCAGTATTACCCTGCTAGTGTGAACTGCTGGCTCTCTGGGCTGGCCCTGGCATGTCCACAGGCAGCTCCTATGTATGTGAGCATCACTATTGTGGGACTAGACCCCAATGAAAACAGCTGGCTGCAACGAGGCTTCCAGCCAAGGTACCAGATGATGAAAGGGCACAGGCTTGAATCCAGGTGGTGCCAGATGTTCATTCAGCCTGTCCAGTACCATGAAGCCAGGTTACCTTTTGCAGGACCAACAAGCAATCCGAACAAAGTCCTGGAAACTGAGCTTTTAGCCTCCCCTGAATAGGTTCTTCTTAACCCACTCCTTGGTTCCTGGATTCTGCACTGCTTAAACCTTCCCCCTGGCTGATGCTTGAGGCTACTTCACTGGCTGACCTTCACCTTCTACACTTTGGTTTCCATTTGCAATGGTCTCTTGGGTTATCTCTGTTTTTGGAGGAATGTTCCAGCCCAAAGATGGCATATAGGACTTACCTCCTGGGCCAAGTTGTATTGATTGATTAGCAGTGCCTGCCTGGAATTCAGTGTTTGGAAGATGCTCAATTCAAGGGAGAGAGAAGGGATCAATTAGTACTGCCTGCCACAGGTCAGAAGGAGAAGAGGCAAGCAACATGTGGTGTGTTAGTTATCTCTGCTCTGGGTCCATCAGTCCAAATGGGGATCATTCACACTCGGTGGGAGAGATTGGACACATGGAAAATTAAGAGAAGTGAAAGGATAGAGGTAGCCTCTGAGGAACTCAAGATGTCAGAGATGGGTCCACCAAGATTTGGAGGCAATCACCAGAACTTTGTTGGAAACCATTAGCAATCTACACACAGTCTAGGATTGCCTATCTATCCCCAAACCCAAATCAAACAAACCAATTGCTGTGGAGCTGACTCCAACTCATGGAAACCTCGTGTGAATCAGAATAGAACTGTGTTCCAAGCAGTTTTCCATTGCTTATTCTTTGGAAGCAGATTGCCAAATTAATTCTCTGCAGGTGACTCTGTGTGGACTCAAATCTCTAACTTTTCTGTTAGCAGCCAAGTATGTTAATCATCTGCACCATCCAGGACTCTTATGTATACCCACCAGATTTTAAAGGTAGAAGGACCATCCATCCAGTCAGCAGTCAGTGTGGGAGTGTCTCAACTTGAATGTTGAAAGTGCTGCATCTCCAGAGACCCCCCTCAGTCCCAAGGGACTGGAATGTTTTGTCATCCTCCTGACAGGAAACTTGAAAGGCCTTACCTGTCCCCTGTGCCCAGGGCTGATCCTACCGCTTAGTAACCATGGGTACACTCTCCATCTCGAGCCTTTTTCTGAGTACACTCAGCAGCTCTTAACTGAAATGTTTGCCCAAGATCCTAAGGACTTTTGCTTCCCTTGACGCTTCCTCGTGGATGAAGACTGGAGAGTTATCCATCTGGAGTCAGTGTACTACTGGCTCTTCTTTCTCCATAAAATAGGACGCATGAGACTGTCCACACAGAGCATCTGCTAGTAACTAAACAGAGAAAGAGAAAACACACGCTCTTCTGGTAGAGCAAGCACCTCCCTCTGCAGACAGAGACCCCCATGGAGCCACACTAGATTCACTCACACAGCTTCTCCACTTTCAGCTGCACAGACTACCTAGTATCCACATCAGTTGCCATTGGGTGCATTTTGACTCACGGTGACCCCATGAATGTTCGAGAAGAACTGGACTCCATATGGTTTTTGTTGTTGTTAGCTGTTGACCAGTTGGTTCCCACCCATAGTGACCCAAGGAACAACATAATGAAACATCGCCAGTCCTGCACTATCCTCACAATGGCTGTTATGCTTGAGTCCAGTGCTGCTGCCACTGTGCCAGTCCATCTCGTTGGGGGTCTCCCTCTTTTTCTGACCCTCCACTTTACCAAGCATGATAGCATGATGTCCTTCTCCAGGGACTGGTCCCTCCAGAAACTATGCCCAAAGTATGAGAGACCAAGTCTGGCCATCCTAGCTACTAAGGATCATTCTGGTTGTACTTCTTCCAACAGAGATTTATTTGTTCTCCTAGCAGTCCATGGTAATTTTAATATTCTTCTCCAGTACCATCGCTCAAATACATCAATTATTCTATGGTCTCCCTTATTCACTGTCTATTTTCACATGCCTATGAGGTTATTGAAAATATCACGCATGGCTTGGGTCAGGTGCACGTTAATGGAAGTAGATCACTAGGCCTCTCTCTTTCAAAGCACCTTTGGGTGCACTTGAGCATATTAATCGTTTGTACCACCCAAGGACTCCCTTAAATTTCTATTCAATTGCTCTTGTCCCAAAGCTACTTGCAACTAAGAAGAATGCTTTTTAGCTATCAAAAGACCTTCCTCTTTGACCCTCAGGAAAGAAGAAAACATTCTTTCTTGCTTGTCTCTAGAAATTCACTTTTCAATGCTAGGAAAAAAGGGGAGAAGCGACACAGAGTAAAGTAATTTGCATTGGTCAAACGTTCAAAACTAGTCATCCAAAGGAAAAGAGGAAATTGAAAATTTCTCCCTGGTTTGTATCCTTTCCGCCGCCTTTAACTTGCTAAGAAAAATCCCACTTACACTCAGCTATGTATGCTCACAGAGACATCTGTCAACCTGGGTTTAATTGTTGATAATAGTATTTCCCTGTTACTCTGGCACCATACAAATAGTATAAATATGATTTAACCAGCCTTGCCAGAAATCACAAATTTGTGTCGTGCATGCTGAACGCTCAGGCTGATTAGCACAAAATTTAATTTTCGTTAATATCAGCCCAAGACAAGTAGAGCATGAAATTAACCTGATGTGTTAATATTGTGTTTCACAGTCCCCACTGTATCCTGTAGAGACTGTCACTGGAGACAGGTGCCACTCCGGGTGAGGAACACCTCTTATAATCAGCATCGTCTGGAGGGAGTAGAATGAGCTGGCCCAGGAGGTATCATTTCTGTAGTTGCAGGAGTTTAGGGACGCACTGGGTGGCAACTTGGAGGGGACAGTGCAGTGGGAATTAAGGACCAGTAGCTTCTGTGGTCTTTTCCAGACTTAGGAGTCTGAGATCATCTTAAAAGTTCACAGCTCAATGCTTTCATTATCAAAAACAGAGATTGGCAAATGCTAAATGTTTGCCCAAGATCCTGAGAACTTTTGTTTCCCCCTTCCCACCCCTCTACCCCCCCACCCCCCACCCCCGGCTTCCTTGTGGATGGAGACGGAGACAAAGTACACGGAGACTAAGGCAAGCTATTCATATGGGTGGAGCCAGTGTATATACATAGTAGTTCTTAGCTTCTCAAAGAATGAGGCCTATGAGACTGCAGCCACATCACTCTCTGTTTTGTACAGCCCACAAGCTAGGACTAGTCTTCACAGCTTTAAGTGTTGAAAAAACATTTAAATATTTGTTTTAAAAATATGTTTCATGATATGTGAAAAACATATGAAATTCAAATTTCAGTGTCCATAAGTTTTACTGGACCTCAGCTATGCCCAGACCTTCCTAGATAGCTTTTGTACAACAATAAAGTTGAGTCCTTGCAGCAAGAACACTGTGGATTGTGAAGCCCTAAATGTTTACTCTCTGGATCCTTACAGAAAACATTTGCTGACCCCTGATCTAACAGTTTTCAAATGGGCTTTCTGAGGAAGAGAGCAAGACAATGAAGGAAAGGAGAATGGGGCTCCTGACTTCAGCCAGAACTGCTGCCCTTGACTAATCAAAAACCAAACCAAAACCACTGCCATCAAGTCAGTCCCAACTCAGTGTATAAATTATGCATTTGTTTGAAGGAATTATAGCTAAGCAAAGTTCAAGATAAGTACAATAGTCTACACTGCTTTCCTCTTTGAAGAGGCACATGGGTAGGCTACAAGGTGGTTCCAAGAGACCTCTTTGTGGACTTGTTCAAAGTACAGATGCAAAGAGCTTCATGATCCCTCCAAACAGCATGACTGGGGACCAGGGCCCAATTCAGTGAAATGTGTTATAACCCTCACAGAACACATTCCAGAAGCAACGAATGGAGCCCCTGGAAAGAGCATCCCTGTCGGATTTCAGACTTCTGGACTACAAGACTGTTAGAAAATAAACTTTTTGTTTTAAGCCATCAATTTTGTGGTAATTTCAGGGCTTTGAACCAATTCATTCCGCTGCTAAGAAAATGCATTCTCACCCCAGATACACTGATCTACAGTTTAACAAGATCCCCAGATGATTCTTATAAATCTTAATTTTAACGTGTAGATTCTGATTCAGTATATCTGGTGTGAAAAGTGCAAATACTCAGCAGGAGGTTGAACCAGAATGAACCAGTTCAAAGCCCTAGGCAATTTATTATGACAGTCTTAGGAAACTAATAATTACAATGGGATTTTTATCAATGGTCCCACAATCCTGATATAATTGTTTTTATTATTTATATTGAATATCCATATATCAGTCTCAAGTCCACTCAAATGTTTTCTCTCTTGCATATTATAGTGTGAAAAGAGTTTGCAGGATTAAATGAGGTAATTTACACATTGTTGTTGTTGTTAAATGCCCTGGAGTTGGTTCTGATGACTCTGTATAGGGCTTCTAAGGCTGTACGTATTTTGTGGGAGCAGAAAGCCTCATCATTCTTCCAAGGAGGAACTGGTGGGCTCAAACCACTGGCCCTGTGGCTTGCAGTCCAGTGCTTATCCTATAGCATCACTTATACATACTAGAGAATAAACTAGATTTTCCTTTTTCCCCTTTTTTCCCAGCAGAATCAGTTACCCCTTCCTGTGAGATCCTGTGGTACTTTATACATATTTCTATTAGCACATGGGGTCATCAGGCATTAGAATTAAACTGATAGCAATTGACAACAATAATAATAATTTAATTTTTCTATACTATTCTCATGTGCTTTCACCTCTCCTATTGTTGGGCTAAGAATTTTGGGTTGCAATGATAATATCTCATTCTTTTTCTCTTTTTTAATTATCTTTTTCTTGAGGTTTCACTTACATACCTGGTGCAGCACTGTAGGATAAACACTGAACTACTAATTGCAAGGCAGTGGTTCAAACCCACCAGCCACTCCTTGGAAACCCTATACAGAGTCACTACAAGTAGGAACCAATTCAGTGGCAAAACAACTACAACTTAGATACAGTAAAGTGTCATATCTTAAGCATATAGTCAAAAATGTTTTTATTTCAGTAAACTAAAACCAAGCACACTGCCATTGAGTCTATTCTGACACCACTCAAATCAAGAGAAAGCATTTTCAGCACTCCAGAAGGCTTTCTCATGCCCTAGTCCTTCCCATTATAGTAACTTCTATCTTAGCTGTTCTTGAATGTCATATTTGTTGTTGTTGTTAAGTGCCATAGAGTTGGTTCCAACCCATAGTGACCCTATATAGGGTTTCCGAGGATTAGCTGGTGAGCTTGAACCACTGACCTGTGGTTCAAACAGACTGTGCTGTCTAGTACATTATCCTGCAGAGCCACACCACGACTCCTAAATATCATATAGTTAAAATTAAATAATATATAATCTTTTGAACGTTGCTGTTGTTAAATACTGTTGAGTTGGTTCCAGCTCTGTATAGGGTTTCCAAGGAGCTGCTGGTGAGTTTGAACTTCCAACTTTGTAGTTTTCCATCTAGTGCTGATCCTATGGCACCCCACCTGGAGTCCAAAATGAGACTGCTCAGCCCGGGGCACAAAGCCTCAACCCTGGGATGATGACTCCCATGTTCTAACGACCAAGCAAGCCAGGCCTTTTGAACATAGCCCCTCTTAAACAGCATAATACTTTAGAGATTTCTCTATCCTGTCGTGTATCAATAGCATATTCTTCGCTTGTAAGCCCATCTTCAGCCTATAACTGATTGAACAAGCTAAAAGGGGAATTAAAATTTGCCCAGGGAACTAGGCTTCTTGTTAAGTCTTTGTGGAGCACGGGGCCTTAGATGGAATCCTGAGCCCCACTCAGAACCTTCTGAGGTGGGACATTTCCACTTGAAAAGACATGTAGACCAACCTGGACAGCTAAAGGAACAGGAGATAATTCTTGGAAGAAAGACCAGCAGAAAAAGAGCAGACTGTTTGGCAGTTAGAATATCAAGCAAACTGTTTACCTTGGAGCCATCAAGGCAAGAAAAGTTAGCCCACCAGGGTAAACCCCCTTCTAGGGCTGAAACTCAACATATTGTATGCTCACTAGTGATTTCCCTGGTCTACGTATGAGTGGTTGTGGTGGTGGTTATGTGCTGTGGAATCAGAACCGACTCATAGCAACCCTGTATAGGGTTTCCAAGGAGCAGCTGGTGAGCTTGAACCACTGACCTTGCAGTTCAAATGACTTTGCAGTCTGATGCATTAGCCCACAGCACCACACCAGGACTCCTGGAGGCCAGGATGGCCAAACTTCGTCTCTCATACTTCACACATATTGTCAGGAGGGACCAGTCACTGGAGAACAATATGTTTGGTAAGGTGGAAGGTCAGAGAAAAAGAGAAAGACCCCCGGCAATATGGGTTGGCCAAGTGGCAGCATCAATGCGCTCAAGCGTGGCAACAATTGTGAGGTTGGCCCAGGATCGGGCAGTGTTTCATTCTGCTGTGCATAATGTTGCTAGGAGTCAGCACTGACTTGATGGCACCTAAGAACAACTACTAGCAATGTATGAAATTTGGGGCAAATGCTCCAAATCTTCACCAAATTTGGTCAGTGTATTCTAATTTTAACCATTCTGGTTAAGAGTTCATTTATCTTTATACCTTTCATGTTGGTGCTAGTGTGTACCATCAAGTCAGTTCCTATACCTAGTGACCTTGTAATAGGGTTTCTGAAAGCAACCTGGTAATTGGTAGCTGATGTAGTTACCAATCTAGTGCTTCTCCTACAGCACCATACCAGGGTTTTCACATGGTAGGTACAATTTGTATTATGTGATCCTGCCTTCCTTCATGGTCATAATTGGCCAAGTAAAGGCATCTGGCCAAAAGCCAGGCAAACTGTATGTTGGCTACTAGCTGATGCTGCCTTGCATGGAAAGATGAGCTGGACTGATAGATTAATGTGGTCTGCAACAAGAGCAAATAGTGAAGGGCTGGAATGGCTATGATGAATCAATACAAGCCAGAGATACAAGAAATTGTCAGGAAGTAGAAGTTATAGCAGGAAATACATAGGCTAGAGGGGGAAGAACCCACCTGAGACCAGGACAGAAAGCAGCAGATACTGTGAGAATGACAGTGGACCAGACTTTGAATCCCAACATCATGTTCTGAGCAGCATCCTCCAATGCCCCTCCTCCTATAAGGCCCTGCAGTGAGGTCAGTTCTCACATCTGATGAAACTCTACTGCTCTTTGTGTACCATGGAGTCCCTTAGTGGTAGAAACAATTGATCTACTCAGCTGCCAACTAAACAGTAGAAGATTGGAGTTTACTCAGAGGTGCCTTGAAAGAAAGTCCTGAAGATCTGCCTCCAAAAAATCAGGAACCCTATGGAGGAAGACCTTTACTCTGATACACAAGAGGTTGCCATGAGTAACCGACTGGACAGCAACTGGTGTTTGCCAGTATCTCATCATGGTGGCGCTGTAGGATAAGCACTGGGCTGCAAGGTCAGTTTAAACCACAAAGTCAGCAGTTCAACTTCACCAGCTACTCCTTGGAAACCCTATACAGGGTCACTATGAGTCAGGACAGACTCAATGGCACTAAACAACAACAACACTGTGACGTTGAATGTTGGGAGTTGTGCCTGTATTCGTATTTTCACCACACAGATGGTAACCAATGGAAATAACCTCAAGAGCAGAGATAAACCAAGCCCAACAAACCAACTGCCATTGAGTCTATTCCAACTCATTGCAATCCTGGAGAGCATTTCCAAGGCTGTAGATCTTTACAGCAGAAAGCCTCCCTACTATGTTCTTCCCTGGAGAGGTTACTGGGTTTAAATTAGCAACCTTGTAATTAGCTTATCCTACAGGGCTCCTTCAAGAGCATTGTTGTTGTTGTTAGGTACTGTCAAGTCGGTTCCAACTCATGGCAACCCTTTATAGGGTTTCTGAGGAGTGACTGATGGGTATGAACTGCTGACCTTGTGGCTCAAACTGATCTTGCAGTCCAACACATTATCCTGCAACGCCACACCAGGTCTCCTTCAAGAGCATAGATAGTAGTAAAATAATTAGGAATGGATATATTTTTGAGTATTTGTTGACTTTGCTTTCAATGTAATTTATTTATAATAAGTTGTTGTTGTTGTTAAGTGCCATTGAGTCAATCCCGACCCATAGTGACACTGAATAGGGTTTCCAAGGAGCAGCTGGTAAACTTAAACTGCTGACCTTGCAGTTCAAACGGCTTTGCAGTCTGGTGCCTTCACTCACAGCGCCACACCAGGACTCCAAGTTGTGGTTGTTGTTGTTGTTAAGTGCCATCAAGTCGGTTCCGACCCATAGCGACCCTGAGCAGGGTTTCTGAGGCTGTGAATCTTTATGGGAGCAGATAGACTCATCTTTCTCCTGCGGAACTGCTGGTAGTTTCAAACTGCTGACCTTGTGGTTCGCAGCCCGATTCGTAACCACTACGCTACCAGAGCTCCTTACTGTGAAATCAGTTCTGCCTCATAGTGGCTCTGTGCACAATAGAACGAAACACCACCCAGTGCTGTGCCGTCCTCCAAAAGTGTTGTTACAGGTAGCCCATTACTGCTGCCATGGTGTCAATCCATCTCCTGAGGTCCTTCCTCTTTTTCGTTGGCCCTCCACTTTCCCAAGCATGATGTCCTTCTCCAGGGACAGGTCCTGCCTGATGACATGTCCAAAGTATGAGAGATGAAGTCTCAGCATCCTGGCTTCTAATGAGCATTCTGGACATACTGCTCCTAAAACAGAGTTATTTGTTCTTCTGGTTTATAGATTTGTATAATTTAATATTTTATAACGGCTGTGTTCGACAACTGGCTCTCAAATTTCCTGGAAATTTAACAGTCCACTTTCATGAGCTAGGACAGACTGTCTCCAGCACGTCACTGCAGTAGATGTTCATTATGTGCTTGGATCCTCTCCTGCCTTCCTAACAAACTACGTTATAGCAGCTCCTCATTGTGTGGGGTTCAGCTGTTAACCCCTGAGCTAGTGACATAACCAAACATGAGCAAAACGAATCATGTGATGACAGGGTTACACTCAATTTTCCACTCTAGATCTCTATCAGTGATATTCTAAACCATGAAATAGACATGCCATGGTTATATTTTTCCAGACAAAAAAGTTGCAGCTTTTTGGTTGAGGAGCTTTGTTTTGGGTTTTGTCTGACAGCAGAACACAAATGAGCATGCAGAAGTTATCATAGGAACTTCTGACTCACCAACATCGTCCCCAGCCCAAAATGTCAACAGATCTCT
This sequence comes from Chrysochloris asiatica, assembly GCF_000296735.1. Lineage (NCBI taxonomy): Eukaryota > Metazoa > Chordata > Mammalia > Afrosoricida > Chrysochloridae > Chrysochloris > Chrysochloris asiatica. The sequence goes on along the minus strand of NW_006408601.1, from coordinate 9,902,316 downwards.
GAGCTCCTTCTGTGTGCCTACCACTACGCTACGTATCAAGGACACTTGAGTGCAAAAGGGCTGTAGAATGTATACACTGATTGGGAAATGGGGAAACTGAGAACAGAGAGGTTAAAGACTTGCTGACTCAGCATTATATAACCCAAAAGTGGTAGAGACAGGACCAGCACGTGTTTTAAAAATCATTGTGGAACCATAGATGAGGTATGCTGATTGCATGTACCCTTAGTAAGATGTGATAAGAAGGGCACTTCACCTCAGTGGTCTTCCTCTCAAAAACCTATAACCCCAGCTTCCTGGTGTGGCACTGTGGCATCAGCACTGGATAGCAAACCACAAGGTTTGCAGTTCAAACCCACTAGCTGTTTCTTGGAAACCCTATAAAGTTAACTAGGTAGTGGAAACTGACTTGCAGGCACTTAATGACAACAAAATTATGATGTTGAAAATAGTATTGATACTGTAAGAAAATAACAGCCAACACCGCCTGGCTACTTGGACTCAATACGGCACCCTGGCCATGAATGGATCTGGACAAGGAAGGATCAGAGGGCAATGACATCCTCATCTGATCTTCTCCTGAAATCCCTGGGATCAGATAAGAGGTCCTCATGTGCATGGTACTCTATTATGGGCTCTTTTGTATTAACACATTTAATCCTCAAAACAACACAGTGCAGGATATATCCTTCTTATTATCCCCATTTTACAGATGAATCAACTGAGGCAACAGAGAGCTTATGTAACTTGCCCAAAATCATATGTTCAGTAACAAAGATGGTCAACATTTGAAGCAAGGCAGTCTAGCTTCACAGTGCATGATGTTAACCACCACACTGTTCTGGCTCAGATAGAGTATGAACATTTTCATGACATACAATTCTGAGTTCAAAAAGAAATCAGGTGACAGAAGAGCAGGGAGAAGTTTTGGGCATGCCTGTAAAAAATACCTATACTTTTAAAAAATTACTTCACAGAGTAAAGTCTGGAACAGTCTGTAGGAAAATATTAACCATGGTATTCTCTGAGTAGTGGTTTGAGTTTCTTTCTTGTTTTTAAATATCTGTATATTCTGTTTTGGTTTTGTTTTCCTATAATATACATAGTCTTTGTAATAATTTTTTTAAAAAAGAAGTGAGTATCAACTCCAGGAAAATGCTTTGACATTTTGAACTACTTCTTAATATTTCAGATAGAAACTTGTGTTCCCAATAGATAGTCACACTAGAAAAGAGATTCAAAACAGCTACTTCATCCTGTTGTTAATTGCTGTCAAGTCAGTTCTGATTCACAGTGAACCTGTATAGGGTTTCCCAGGAGTGGCTGGTGAGCTTGAACCACCAACCTTGCGGCTCAAACTAACCTGGCAGTCCAGTGCATTAACCCACAGAGCAACAAGGTAATAAAAATGTTCCTTGACAATCGTCTCAGACTCGACCAAGCCCATGCATTGTTTTAAGCATATTCCCTCCTCCATTGCACTATAAAGCTGGCTGGCTGGCTGGTTATGTGCCATCCATTTGGTTCCCGACTCATAGTTTCTGGATAGGGTTTCTAGATAGGGTTCCTGAGGCAGTAAATCTTTACGGGAACAAAAAGCCTCCTTTTTATCCCATGGAGCACCTGATGGATTCAAACCGCTGACTGCGCGGTTAGCAACCCACACATAACCCACTAAGTCATCAGGGTTCCTTATACTCTAAGGAGGGTTTTCAAATGTGTTGAACACAAACCGATCATTTCCCTTTCAGCGCAGGCCTCCTGACTCTAATCACAATGACTTGGTCCCTCTGAACATTTGCACACTGGAGAGCATTGTTGTGGTAGCTGTGATGTTATTCTTTTGCATTGAGAGTATTCTCTTCAGTTTCCCCAAGTCATGTGTTGCCTTGGAAACATCATGATTCTGGTAGAGATCTAAGCTAAGGGAAATAATAAAAAATAATAAAGTCTTACACTTAAAGTCTATCTTTCATGCCACCAATGCGCCTTGCTAAACCTTTCCTCTAGACAAAAAAGACAGGCTGGCAGATTGGATTGTACCATGTGTGTGTCATCCTCATAATTAACAATTAGAGAAAACACACTGTTTTCTGTTCTCCAGATAATTCAGGTCAAAGTCATTTTCCACCTGAATTACACAAATTGCCAAAGCCAACAATTTCATGAACAGGAAGATTTAGTCCTGTATCTAAAGACACTGGCATGAAAGAGTCCTTTATGTTAGTAAGCAGTGAAGTCACTTGTCATCTTGCATCAACTTACATGAAAGAAAAGTCTGACATAATGCAGTGATTCTTCCCTAAAAGCCTGATAGCATGTCCTTTCAGCATTGCAGGCCATACGATCTCTGTTTCAATAACTCAACTCTGTTGTTGTAGAGTGAAAGCAGTCATAGACAATATGTAAACGAATAAAGTGTGACTGTGTTCCAATAAATCTTTATTTATAAAACAGATAATGGACTAGATCTGGCCCTCAAGTCATAACTTGCCGACCTGTGCTCTATAAAATAGGCTGAGGGTCCTCTGGGTATATTTGCAATAATCAAGGATAATCCTGAGGAAAACTATCAAGTTGGCAAAGTTATTCTCGTGTTCAGTAAATATTGGTTACATTATTTTAGTGAGCCAAGCTCTGGCCAGAGCACCAAAAATCTAGATTAAAAACCAAAAAAAAAAAAAAACATGAAAAGAAATCCCTAGAGTTTACTTTCTAGAGAGGAGGACATGCTAGGCAAATGAACAAGATAATGATGAGGGATATAAAGCTGTTGATCAAGGCAAGGAATTACGTGGCCAAGGGAAAGCCCACTTTCAATAGAGTGGTCAGATAGAGTGTAGAAAAAGAGCTGCAAATACAAGTCCCCTGGGCAAAGAGGAGGCTACAAGATAGTGAGAGTCCAAATGGAAAAGAGTCCTGAGGCAGAACATGCTTTGCAGGTTTGAGAAACAGACAGACCTGAGTGAGTGGAATTTAATAAACAAGGAGAGTCTGGTTTGAGATGAAGCTGCAGAGGTAGGTGAAGACTGCAGCAGGTAGGCCTTTAGAGTCAGAGGAACTTGCCTTGCTGCTGTCTGGCAGTCCTGGCTGTCATGGGAACCTTCCCTGGACACTCACAGGCTCTGGATCTTCTCAGTTCTCCCTGCATCCGCCAAGTGTGGCTAGTCCTTGCTGCTTTGTTTAGTGTCATCAAGTCCTGAAGGTGTTCTGAAAACACTTAAGGCAGAGAAGGTGCTCCTAGCAAGTGAAACCATGTGCCATTGAATAGATTCTGACTCATGGTGCCGCTGTGTATATCAGAATAGAACTGTGCCTCCTAGGACTTTCAACAGCTGGATTTTCAGATGTTGATCCCCAGTCCTTGCTTCCACAGCACCTTTGGGTAGATGCAGACCTCTAGCCTTTCAGTTAACTGCCAAGCACATTAACCATTTGCATCACTCAGGGACTCCTCCTACCTATTTCTACAGGAGCCAATTGGAGACAGACTTAAGAGAAATAAATTAATGCAGTGGTAAGATTTTAGTCACCTTACCATGGCTTCTTAGCAGTGCTCTTTCTTAGAGCAGTTGCTACACCAAGAGGAATTAAGAAAGCTATTGGCCTGGGTGCTGCAGGACCATTTCACAAATAAAAAACACAAAACTGCTTAACTCCATAAGCATCAATAGTTCTCCGTCAAGGACACTGCTCTTCAAACTGTAAAGCATGGAGTATTCATGTTCAAGAAGACACTGAGATGCAAGGTAAAGAAAACCTCAAGCTATTTTAACTGAGATGAATGGGCCAGGCCCATGCAGGGTTAACCCTGGGATGGAAAGCATCTCCAATCCCAATGATAGAATGTATTGGGAACTGTGAGACCTGGAGAGGATCCTTGTAAAGAAAATGTGCTCATTTCCAAAAGAAGTAAAAGAAACAGATTCCGAAGTATCAGTCCCTAGAAAACTGGAAAAGATAAACAATAGCATTTCATGAATAGGGAAGTGACACACACAACAGCAAATGTCCCCAAATCATCCATTTTATTTTACTTTATTTTATATTTTAAGAGGTGTTATGAATTGAATTGTGCCTCCCCAAATAATATGTTAGAATCCTATACCTGCAGATGAAATCTTGCTTGGAAATTGGGTTTTTGTTATGTTAATTAGGTCAGACCTGAATAGCTGTTGTTGTTAAGTGCCACTGAGTTAATTCTGACCTCACAGGGGCCCTGTATCAGGTTTTCAAAGAGTGGCTGTGAGCTTGACTGCTGACCTTGCAGTCCAGCACATTAACACTTTAGCACCACACCAGCATTCCTACCTGAATAGAGTGGGTTGTAAATCTAATCACTTCTGAGTTAAAAAGTAGACACACACACACAGGAGAAGACAGACATCATCTAGGGATCATCTACACGCAAGGAACCAAGGAACACCCAAGACTGATTACCTAGAAGTAGAAAAGGAATTGGCATTACTGAAAGCCTGATTTGGACTTTCAGCCTCCAAAACTTTGAAAAATTCAATTTCTGTCCTTTTAAGCTCCCTACCTGTGGTATTTCTGTTACAGCAATGATAGGTAACTAAGACAATATGGTACTTATATTCAGTAAAGTGCTAGTGCCAGACAGACACAATGTCTGGCTTCATCAGCTGAGGTCTTTGGTAATTTACTGCTGAGTTTAGTCTTGATCCTATCTTGTTCAATACTCTTACCAGTAAGTTGAATGAATCATGAATGTGGTGGAGCATACAGAGAGTCAAGTTATGAAAACATCTTAGAGATTACCAGACACCTTGAAGGAATGAGTTGTTGGGCCTGGGGGCTCAGGACCATAGTCCAGTGAGGGGAGATGCACAAGAACATCCTAACTTGCAGACAGTACCCATTTGACCTAGCTTCAATGGCATGATGATCAGAACTTGACTAGAGGAAAATGTTTTAAAATTTGATAAAGGAAACAAGTATAAATTGCTACAATTTGATGAACTTGACCTGAGTCTACATCAAGGATTAAACCTCTCTCCTCTGTATTCATTCACCTGTTGGTCCACCTTTTAGCTACTGTGAATAATGCTGCAGCATAAATATTGGTGTACAATAATAATAAATTGGATGAAGACATAGAAGGCATGCTGTCTTAGACTGGGTTCTCTAGAGAAATAAAATCAGCAAAGCTTCCATATGTATATGTAAAGAGAAGTTTATATCAAGGAAATGGTTCACATAGTTGGAGAGGTGGGCCAGGCCCAAGTTAGATGTCAGGCCAAAGGCTTCTGACTCACATGGCTGCAGGGCTGATAAACCATGATCAGTGGGCCACACGGCAGACAGGCAGGTCCGGCAGGTAAGAAGGCAGGCTCTGATGACTCCCAGAACTGGCAGGTAATAGAGCAGGCTACTGGCTAGAGTCCAAAGAATCAAAGGTCAGAAGACCAGCCAGATGCAAGATCCAGACCCAGCAAAGAGCAAACAAGCCTTGCGTGAGTGAGTGTACAATATACTGGAAGCAGACACACCCCTGAGAAAGATTTCCTTCAGTTGATTGACTGCTCATAGCAGACCTTACCTGAGAGTTGATTACATCATATTAGATCTTATCATGGGGAATAACTATATCTCAACTGCCAAACCACTGACAATCCTGGCCCAGTCAAGTTGACACAAAACCCTAACATGTCTTTTCAACTATGCCTTGACCAATGAAATCCCAAACGAGCTGAAATTAATGAAAAGAATATATATGTTGTGCCTATGGTAACAGTAATAACAATAATCAGTAAGTGGATACACAGACATGCAAGCTGAACAGTAGTAGGAAGGCAAATGGGATTGTACCACAAATATGTACAGGCATAACAGACGATAGTTTCTACATATGTATTATTTGTTGTTGTTGAGTGCTGAGGAGCAGCTGGTGAGTTTGAACTGCCAACTTGTGTGGTTCACAGTCCAGTGCTGACCCTACAGCGCCACACCAGAAATCCATGTATTATTTATATGTATATAAATGCGTGAGAAGAAACTCTGGTAGCGTAGTGCTTACGAACCGGGTTGCAAACTGTAAGGTCAGCAGTTCAAAACTACCAGCTGTTCTGTGGGAGAAAGATGAGGCGTTCTGCTCCCGTAAATATTTACAGCCTTAGAAACCCTGTACAGGGTCACTATGAGTCGGAACCAACTCCACGGCACACAGCCACCACCACCATAAATGTGTGGAACTGTAAGGTCAGTTTGAGCTGCAAGGTCAAAAGTTCAAACCCACCAGCCACTCCTCAGAAATCCTATGCAAGGTCTCTATGAGTCAGAACTGACTCAAAAGCACTCAGCAACAACAATAAATGAATACAGTAGAGCACATAGGAGGCAAAGTTATGAAAACCTCCTAGTCATAACTATCACCTTGAAAGAATGAGTCTCTGAGTCTGAAGGCTCAAGACTTAGAGGACATCAAGGTCAATTAGCATAGCATAGTCCACAAAGACAATATTCTACATCTTACTTTGATGAGTAGACTGTGATCCAATGCAATCTAACGTACAACTGTCGGATTTTCCTGGTCTGGAGCAAGGAGTGAAGAAAATCAAAAGTATGAGAAACAATTAGTCCAAAGGATTAATGGACCATGTGAACCCCATCCTCCATGACCCTGAGGCAGAAGAACTAGACGGTGCCAACCACTCCAAAGGGCTCATAATAGAAGGAACTGAATAGAGTGGGAGACAAATGTGGAAAAGAACTCAAAATCTTTTTTTTTTTTTTAAATCATGCTTACTGGTGGTAATCCCCAAGCTGATGGTCCTTAGTTATCCTGTAACAATTTAAGCCACTCCCATCACTCAACTTTCAGACAAACAATTGACATGCCTAGAAGGGGAACAATAACACCAGGGAGGTATACATGCCCTAGAACAACCAACCATAGGAGAGCAAAGGGAAGTATTTGCCCAGAGAGGAGGCTCAGAAGGTAGGAAAGGATAGGAAAGAAGAATAAATTAAAATGGCAAACACAGGGAAAAGATGGAAAGAGTGCTATCATGTTACCGAGTTATAATCATGTTACCAATCTAAATATATGAGTTGTTGACTTAAAAAAAAAAAAGTAATTTGCTATGTAAACTTTCACCCAAGTCATAATAAAGTTTTATTAAAAATAAGTAAATAATAAAAGTACAAGATGTAGCCTTCTGGTTAATTGATCATAGGCATTTATTTCATGCCCTTCAGCTCTGAAGCTAGATGTTGGGCTACTAACCACAAGGTTGGTGGTTCAAACCCATCCATCACTTCAAGGGAGAAAGAGGAAGCTGTGTACTTCCATAAAGATATACAATCTCAGAAACCCTACAAAGGGTCACTGTGAGTCCAAACTAACTCAGTGGCAGTGGGTTTGTCTAGCTAGCAAAGAAAATGGAAATGGGAACATCAGTGGATGAGAAATTTAAGTATATTTTTGGAAAGGGGAGTTATTAGGAAGAGCAATAAAGGACACAGCAGAGTAGAGTAAGCCATAGATAAAATGTTTGCAGAGCAAGCTAAAGCAAAAACAATTGCCATTGTGCCTGACAAAGCCCTGGAGAAGCTCAAGACTTGATTATTATTGCCATGGAGAAGAGTTGGGGGGGGGGCAGTACAGAGCAGAAAATCATTTGAATCTGAACATTGAAATCCTCAGTCCATCCTTCCTATCAGACAAACAACACCAGCCACTAGGTGTATACACAATCCGGCCACACCACCACCTATACCTCCGCAGGAGATCAGAAAAGTCTTCTCTGGGGAAGCTAAGCAATTCCCAAGAAAGGACCCAAATACGAATATTTAAGTATCTTCCAATGCCAGCCTCCGACACACTCACCCCAGAGTGAAGCCTGACAATTGACAAACCCCATATTCATACACAGAGCTACCCGTGAGATTTGTAAACACCTTATTACTAAATATGAATGATTGATCAGGATCTTTGATAAGAGTTGTCTATATAAAGAGAAGCTGAACTCAGAAAATAGAAAAACAGAAAATCATGAAAAGAGATATGATTCAGGAAAATAATAAACCATCAAATCCAGTGCTATTGAGTTGATTCTGACTCACAGCAACATATGTAGGTTTCTGAGACTGTAATCTTTATAGCAGGGAACAAACACCCTCGTCTTTCTTCTCTGGAGCACTTAACCCACAGTACCACCATGTCTCCTTGTAATTCAAGAAGAAATCCACCCCCCACCCCCGCAAAAAAATAACATCTAGTCAATTCCTCAAATTGATATACATACCATTTTTTAAAACAATATTAAGACTCGATGGTTGATGATCAGAACTCGACTAGAGGAAGATAAAAATTTTTTTGATAAATGAAACAAGTGTAATTTGCTACAATTTGATGGGCTTGACCTACACTGTGGATGTAGCAGCTTAAATTACCAACTAAGAGGGAAGGAGTCTTCACATCAAGGATCAATCCTATCCCCTCTGTACACAGGGTTGATAGGGACAGGCAACTTAGACATTGGCTACCAAAAACAAGGGTGCGGGGTGGGAGGAATAAAGGCATGAAGTTTTCAAGAGGGAGTTTAGTTTCAGAATGTGCAGGGAAAGGTAGAAACCCCAATGAATAGTTTTCATCTTGTCTAGATAGGTCTTGTACAAAGATATGGGGATAAGAGTCTTATGATTCAATAGTGAGTAATTGTTATCATGACTAATTACAATGGTCACAACTGTAAAGGTAGAACTCTGTAACAAAAAGGGGGGAGTAGTTCATCTTACAGTCCAGAAACAGAGGACCCTAGGACCATCAAGAGAAAAGAGCACAAGCGGAGTGTGGGACCCTATCCAGAGGAGCAGTGACACCAGAGATGGAAGCAGAGATGAGGACATGGAGAGATAGAGCAGCTGAGGACTCTAGATTCATGGAAAGAGAAAGGCTGTGTGCTGGCAACCAGGAAGGAGGCTTGCAGAATGTGCCCTTTGGTTGTTTAAATGATTATATATTCCAAAGTGTTTTTGTGTACATTAAAAAAAAAAGAACAGAGGGAATAGTAGCAAATACTGTTGAATGATGATACATGGAGGGGATTGTAATTATTGCAATGAAATGATGGTGTAAAACCGATGTTCTCCCATGTAAACTATCAATTCACAATAAAACTGCTAAAAAACATATTATGAAAAATCAAGAGTAAGGCTTTTGAAATGAAAAATATGATGTTGTTAAGTGTCCTTGAGTCGGTTCCAACTCATAGGAACCCTGTATAGTATTTCCAATGGTTTAAGCATGCCAGTGTTAATCTTACAGCACCACGCATAAATAATAAATAAGAGCCTACATAAATAAACAAGTGTTGGAAAATAAAGTTGAGGAAATCTCATAAGAAGTCAAACAAAAAGAAAAAGGAACAAAAATTTGGGGTCAAAATAAAAGACTCAGGATAAGGTATATGCAACTCACAAGAATTCCAGGAAAAAAGGAATCAAGAGAATAAGAGAGAGAAGAAATGAATATATATGAATGGATGAATGAATGAATGAATGAATGGGTCTCTAGATTGAAAGACCCACTGCAAGCTCAGCATAGGAAGGCAAGAGACCCTCACTAAGTCTTTCTGGTACAATTGCAAATCCTAGAGGAATAAAAAGAAATTTTCAGAGAGAAAAATAGGCTATGAACAAATGTGAAGACAAAGTATTTCTCAAAAACAACACTGTGTATTGTTGTTGTTTAGATGCTATTGAGTCCATTTCAAACTCATAAAGACCCCATGTGACAGTAGAACTGCCCCCATATGGCTTCTAAATGGTAATCTTTCCCAGAGCGCTTCTCCCACAGAGCTGCTAGGGGGATTCAAACCACTAACCTCTCCGTTGGCAGCTGAGCATTTAACTATCACACCACCAGGGTTCCTACACTGTAAGGTAGAACAATGCTTCTCAAACTCTCTGTGGTGAAGGATTTTGCTATTTTCAGTCTGTCACTGACCCCTACCTTTGCAAAACACCATTTTAAAAAAGCCATTAAGAAAAATTACATTAAATAAAAAAGACACAAATTTAAAGCCCTCAACATTTTATTATCAACTTCAATAGACATAAAATGACTTAGTCAAATTTCTATAGAAGTTTCTAAGTGCTCTGCTTACCTTATCACAGACTGATGACAAACAGTTTGCAGACAGACACTGGTCCATGAACCACACCTGTAGTTGCTGTTAAGTGCAGTGGAGTGATTCTGACTCATAGCCACCTGTATAGGGTGAATTTGAACCACTGACTTTATGGTTCAAACCAACCTTGAAGTTCAATACTTTAAAGAGATGATTCAAGAGTCTAACTGTAACCCAAAATTACATACTCAAACTATCAGTCAAGTGAGATGAGAGCAGAATAATAAAATTTGAAACTTGCAAAAACCAACTTGCCAAAATAAAATTTGAGACTTAATAAAAGATACCTTATCTTCTTGAATCCTTTCTTGGGAATCTATTACAAGAGACGCTAGAGCAAAATGAAGGAGTAAATCAGGAAAGTGTGAAGCATGTCCAGGTAAAAGAGGGGTTAAGTTCTACAGCTTCTTTACATCTAACCCAGGCTGAGTGGAATGAGTATGGCTTCCCTGGAGTCCTCTGGCCTTGTATCAAGGGTCTCGTACAGTCCTTGTAGTATAAACCACTGATGTTGTTGTTGTTAAGTGCCGTCGAGTCAATTCCTACCCATAGCGACCCTGTATAGGGTTTCCAAGGAGCAGCTGGTAAGCATGAACCACCAACCTTGCAGTATAAATGGCTTTGCAGTCTGGCGCATTAACCCACAGCACCACACCAGGACTCCTGATATGAGCCTGTAATGGTGCTCAGGTGTGTGTGAGGGCGGGTCAGAGAGAAACTATGACAGGCAAGTGAAGGAGCCAGAGAAACCAGGGCCTTGGCATCATCTGCAGAGTCTCTTCGTGACGCAAATGGTTAACACACTCAGCTGCTAACTGAAAGGCTGATGGTTCGAATCCAACCAGAGTACCTTAGAAAAAAGGCCTGGCAATTTCTTTCCAAAATCTCAGCCATTGAAAACCCTGTGAAGCACACTTCTACTCCGTCACACACTGGGTCACCGTGAGTCAAATTGCCCTTGAAACCAACTGGTTTGACTCCATCTGTGCTTTCACTGGGCCTTCCCTTTGCCCACAGTGATTCCAATAGACCCAAATCTCAAGATTGCGTCTAAGATTGTACAAGAGAGGCTAGTGCAGAAAATGATTGTGGTTTTCCAGCCTGGTGTCTGCTCCTACCTAACATCTGCTGACACTTATTTCACTCTTTGCTTTCCACTCCGGCAGTCATGGAGAACAATGAAAATCTAAAATATTTATATTCCATTCGAGTTAGCACCACATTTTTCTGTAATTATTCCCGCTGCTAAAATCGTTTTGTTGTATGCTTTTTGAGCAAGAAGGGGGAGGGGAAACAAATTAATTCCTTAGCAGCAAAAATCTAATTAATCAAAAACTGTTCTTAGTCATTCAGAGCCTCTTAAGCCCATGAAAACAGCAGCCAAAGGGGAACAGAAATACTTTAGACTGGTAGTTAGGGGTAGGAGGGGGGAGAAAAATTAGACACTTCTTAAGATGACAGTTCTTATGAAAGAGCAAGTGGAAGGCAGAAATCACAGGGATAGGAAAAAGGGAAGTTTGGACATCAGTCTGAGCTGGGCTCTGCCATTTATTGGCTCCATGCCCTTGAGCAAGTTACTTCATCCTTCTGGCCCTCAGTCTCCCCATCTATAAAATGGGGATCCAAATATCCTTTCATAGGGTCAGTTAAGAAATTAATTGAGATGATATCTATAAAACCTTTACAGTGCTTAGGACATGGAAAAAACTAAGCATTGCCACTACAAAGTAAATTACAAATTTTTCAAAGACTGATTAGCATACCTTTCTCAAAAACGTTCTTTTCAAAAATACATATCCACCAACCCAACAATTCTATATTTAGGAATTTATGATAAGGAAATAGTAAGAGATGTATGAAGAGATTTACCTGTAGGAATGTTCATGCTATTGATTCTACTAGGAAAATGCAAACAACCTCCATGTCCTAACATAGGGATTGGGCCTCCTCATGGTATGTGTATGAAGTGAATAATCACTCTTCAAAAATGTCAAAGAGGTATGTTTACTGATGGAGATATGTGCTTCATCAGTTGGGAGGGAATGAAGTCAGTTACAAAATAGTTTGTAAAGTATAAAATATAATTTCTCTGGTTGAAAATGTCATATGTCACTCACTGCCCTCAAGTCAACTGTCACTTATAGTGACCCTGTATAAGGTTTCCACAGCTGTAAATCTTTACAGGAGCAGAAAACGTCATCTTTATCCCATGGAGTGGCTAGGGGGGTTGAACTCCTGACCTTGTGGTTAGCAATTCAGTACTTATTCTATAGCACTACACCAGTCCTAATGGGTACATATTGTTGCTGTGTGTCATTGAATCAATTCTGACTCATAGGGTTTCTGAGAGCAGCTAGTGGGTTTGAACTCTCAGCCTTCTGGTTAGCAGTCCAATGATTATCATCAGCGCCACACCAGGATATATATAGAGAGATAGATATAGATTATAGATATAGATATTCATGGACAGGAATAAGAGATGGCATTAATAATGTCAGGTAACTCTTGGTTACAAGCAGAGAGTACTAGAAAGATATTTACTTGTGTTTTATTGACTATGCAAAGGCATTAGACTGTGTGGATCATAACAAATTATGGACAACATTGTGAAGAATGGGAATTCCAGGTCAGCATTTGGAAGCCACCAGCTGTTCCGTGGGAGAAAGATGAGGC
>NW_006408601.1:9882379-9888784 GCF_000296735.1 Chrysochloris asiatica | reverse complement strand
GAAGTATGAATCTAGGAAAATTGGAAATTGTCAAAAATTAAACGGAACTCATAAACATCAAAATCCCAGGTATACTGAGTTGAAATGGATTGGCATTGGCCATTTTGAATCTGACAATCACATGGTTATTATGCTTGAAATGACAAATTGAGGAGGAATGGTATCACATTCATCATCAAAAGAACATATCAAGAGCAATTATGAAGTACAATGCTGTCTGTGATAGGATAATATCCATACACCTACATGGAAGATCAGTTAATAGCACTATTACTCAAATTTATGCACCAACCACTAAAACCATGATGATGAAATTGAAGAATTCTGCCAACTTCTTCAGTCTAAAATTTATTTTTTAAATGCAATCAAGATGTATTGATAATTACTGGCTATTGGAATACTGGCTACTGGTTGGAAACAAAGAGCAGGGATCAGTAGTTGGAAGGTACAGCCTTGATGATAGAAACGATGCTGGAGATCGTATGGTAAAATTTTATAAGCCTAATGACTTTTTCATTGCAAATACCTTTTTGAAAAAACTTAAAAGTTGGACCTCACCAGACGGAGTACACAGAAATCAAATTGATTACATCTATGGAAAGAGATGGTGGGAAAACTCCATATCATCAACCAAAATAAGGCCAGGGGCAAATTGTGGAACAGACCATCAATTGCTCATATGACAGTTCAGGCTTAAGCTGAAGAAAATTAAAACAAGTCCATGAGAGCCAAAATATGACCTTGAACATATCCCACCTGAATTTAGAGATCATCTCAAGAACAGATTTGATGCATTACACACTAATGACCGAAGATCAGAAGAGTTATGGAATGACATTAAGAACATCATAGAAGAAGAAAGCAAAAGGTCATTAAGAAGACAAGAAAGAAGAAAACCACCAAAATGGACATCAGAAGAGACTATGAAACTTGCATTCCAGTGTAGATATGCTAAAGCAAATGGAAGAAGTGATGAGGTAAAAGAGCTGAATAGAAAATTTCAAAAGGCAGCTCAAGAAGACAAAGGCAAATATTATAATGATATATGCAAAGACTTGGAGTTAGAAAACCAAAAGGGAAGGACACACTCAGCATTCCTCAAGCTGAAGAAACTGAAGAAAAAATTCAAGCCTCAACTTTAAATATTGAAGGATTCTATGGGCAAAATATTGAATAATACAGAAAGCAACAAAAGAAGATGGAGGGAATACACTGAGTCACTGTACAAAAAAGAAATGGTTGATGTTCAACCATTTGAAAACATATGATCGAGAGTCAATGGTACTGAAGGAAGAAGTCCAGGGTGCACTAAAGGCATTGGCAAAGAACAAGGCTCCAGAAATTGAGGAAATACAACTTGAAAATTTTCAACAAACTAATACAGGACTGGAGGCACTCACTCATCTATGCCAAGAAATTTGGAAGACAACTCCCTCGCAAACTGACTGGAAGAGATCCATATTTGTGCCCATTCCAAAGAGAGGTGACTCAACAGAATGTAGAAATCATCAGAGAATATAATTAACATCCCATGAAAGCAAAACTTTGCTAAAGATAATATAAAAATGGCTACAACCATACATTGACACAGAATTTGCAGATTCAAGCCAGATTCCAATGAGGATGTGGAATGAGGGATATCATTGCTGATGTCCAATGGATCTTGGCTGAAAGAGAGAATACCAGAAAGATGTTTACCTGTGCTTTGTTGACTATAAGTATGCAAAGGCTTTCGATTGTGTGGATCATGACAAGCTATGGACAACATTGCAGAGAATGAGTATTCCAGAACACTTAATTGTGTTCATGAGGAACCTGTAAGATAGTCCAAGAGGCAGTTGTTTGAATAGAACAAGAGAACACTGAATGGTTTTAAATTAGGAAAGGTGTTATATTCTTTCACCATATTTATTCAATCTGTATGCTGAGCAACTAATTTGAGAAACTGGATTATACGAAGAGAAACATAGCATCAGGATTGGAGGAAGACTCATTAACAACCTGCAATATGCAGATGATATAATCTTACTTGATGAAAGTGAAGAGAACTTAAAATACTAACTGATGAAGATCAAAGACCACAGCCTTTGATATGGGTTGCTCCTCAATGTAAAGAAAACAAAAATCTTCACCACTGGACCAATAAATAGCATCAAAATAAATGGAGAAAAGATTGAAATTGTCAAAGACTTAATTTTGCTCAGATTAACCATTAACACTCATGGAAGCAGTAGTTAAGAAATCAAATGACGTATTGCATTAGGCAAATCTGCTGCACAAGACCCTTTAAAGTATTGAACACAAAGATGTCAGTTTGAAAACAAAGGTTCACCTGACCCAAGCCATGTATTTTCAATAACCTCATATGCATGCAAAAGTTGGACAGTGAATAAGGAAGACAGAAGAAGAATTGATGCAGTTGAGGAATGGTGTTGGAGGACAGTGAATATGAAAAGTACCATAGACTGCCAAAAGAACAAACCAATTGGTGTTAGAAGAAATACAGGAGGAATGTTCCCTGGAAGCCAGGATGGCCAGGCTTCGTCACTCATACTTTGGGCATATTGTCTTGAGAGACCAGTCCCTGGAGAAAGATATCATGTTTCGTAAAATGGAGGGTCAGAGAAAAAAGAGGAAGACCCCCAACTAGATGGATTGGTACAGTGGCAGCCGTGATGGGCTCAAGTGTGGCAGCAATTGTGAGGTTGGCGCAGTACCAGGCAGTGTTTCCTTCTTTTGTGCATAGTATCGCTATGAGTTGGTATTGACTCGATGGCACCAAACAACAACAACTACAAAATGTGTGTGTGTATAAAAAATATATATCAAACAACGCATTGTTTTTATTCTATGTATGTTGTTATTGTAGCGTGCCATCGAGTCAATTCTGTCTCATAGCCGTTGAGGAATGGTGTTGACTCATAGCAACCCTTATAGGGTTTCTGCGGAGCGGCTGGTGGGTTTGTACCACCAACCTTGTGGTTCAACACCCTTGTGGTCCAGTTCATTATTCTGCAATATATAATAGATATATACATACGTTGTTGTTAAGTGCTGCCGAGTCGACTCATAGCAACCTTATATCGGTTTCCAAGGAGGACCTGGTAGGTTTGAAACTGCCGACCTTGTGATTTTAAGTCCAGTGCTGATCCTACAACTCCATACCATATATACATGGAAATACTCCATTATCTTTTCATGAACTTTTGGAAGCAGCATCATATATAGAGAAAAAGAAAAAAAAAATTTTTTTTTTTTTTGTAAGTGAATGTGTGTTTATCGTCTTCTTTTGTCCATCTAAATTTTTTAAGTTTCTGTACAGTGAACATATTCATTGTGATTTCCAAATTTTGAAATTTTACTTCTTTTAAAAAAAAAAGAGAGAACCCTAGATTTTCTGGTTCTTCTCAACCTCTTATCTCTCTGGCTATAGGCTTTGAATGATTTCAAGCCAGACCTGCAGGCTCTGTAAACACAGACCAGTCACAGTTATCTGGGCCCCAGTTATCAGTTTGATTCCCTGGCCACACCCCCAGGATTCCTACAAAAGGTAGCAATACAAACCAGTTGTATTGGCGTTGACTCCAACTCAGAGTACGCCAATGTGTGTCAGAGTAGAGCTGTGTTTCACAAAGTTTTCAATGACTGATTTTTTGTATGTCGATCACCAGGCCTTTCTTCTGAGGTACCTACCTTTCAGTTAGCAGCAGAACATGTTAACTGTTTAAATTACCCAGGAATTCCTAATAGGCAACAATGTTGTTGCTGTTGTAGGTTCTGATGCACATCGACCCTGTATAGATTTCTGAGGAGCAACTGGTGGGTTTGAACCATAAATCTTGTAGTTCAAATTGACCTACAGCATCACACCAAGATTCCTTACCATAGATCCTGTGAAAAAAATAGTTCTGAGTTAACTGAAGTCACTGCTTACCTATCAGATCCTGGAGTTTGTATCTGAGACGTACCTTCTGTCTTTGTAGGGGCAGAGGAGCATGGGAAGCCCTGTTTCCACTCTTCACCTTCTCTTTACTCTTCTGAGGATTTGTCAGCTCTCTGTGAGCCTTCTCTTGTTCTGGGGGTGTGTGATGACAATTGGGATGCTGGCCAGCCTATTCCCCTCTTTACCAGTTCTTGGCTGCTACCGGATCAAGCCCAGACCCTCTGGAGAGCTGTTGGCCCTAGTTCCCTGAGTCCTCTTCAGCCTATATCTTATGTTCTTCTCCAGAACCACCAGCCTTTTCCATGCTCCCAAAATATGAGATGATGAATAACTATGTAGCTTATCATCTCAGATGTAGTGACAGGATAGCCACAAAGCTACATTTCATCAGAAACCTTTAGTTAGGGCAAACTTTTGGCCCAGAGATTACAAATCAGTGTCCCCATGGACTGAATTCAGCTACAAATGCATGTATGAGGTGACTTCAAAAAGGTCATGGAAAAATGGAACTGAAAAATAATGAAATTGTTCCACAAATTTTTGAAGCCTTATCCATCTTTTGTTTGGTCCTTGTGCTGTCTTTTGACATTCTGAATTTCTTGTCAACAAAGAAAAATCAAGACATGCTACATTTAAAATAAAATATTGATGTCCAGCTTCTTGTTGGGTAAAAATGGACAGGTTTGCCTTCCTTTACGGCAACAGATTGCTGGAACTGAAAGGGATCTCACTTTGGAAAGGCTAGGCGTCTGAACTTAAAGCCCCACCAGACCTGCTTCTGTTGTTTATGGGACCTGTTTGGTCTCTGATATACTAAAACTTTGCCTTCCACAGGCTGCAAGACATGATAGCAACTTCTTTCTCCACCTGTGCTGGATCTGAGTCTGGTTCTGAGTCAGCAAAGAGCATCACCTGATGCATTGAAGTAATGTTCTTCCTCACACACAGCCACCACTTTATTATCCTGCTCATTCTGAAAGGCCCAGTGGTCAATTAGGACACTGTCGAAAGCTTGAGTTGTGGAGCATCAATTATCTAGCCAATTATATTCATCTTCCACTTCACTGTGCAGGCAGAAGCTCTAGCTCAAAGCAGAAACCACCGCGTTTTACATACTCTTTACTGTCTACTAAGCCTTCTTCTATCCAGGATCTCCCTTGAGACTGTTACTCATGTAGTAGTGTTGCTAACGAGGAAATTGGTGCTCTCTCCCATTTTACAGATGAAAGAATGAAATGAGACTCAGAGAGGTGAAGTAACATGCCTAATATCACACAGTCTGAAAGAACCGATGACAGGCTTTAAATCCAGGCTCCTCCCAGCAAGCTAGGCTGCCAGAGACTAGGATCCCTTCTATAGCTACTCTCAGCAGCAGCACACTGTTGAATAAGATGAGGACAAAAGAGGTTTTCACAGAATGGGGGATTAGCTTGGGGAGTACTGAGCTAAAAACAAACAATATTTTATTGGGATCAAAACAAAAAGAAACTCAGAATGCCCAAGATCACTCCCTGGGTTTTACTCTTTCTACAAGATTTGAGCCTGTACTAGTCTCAAGACTAGGGATTTGGGGTCTGCTGGCACTTTCAGATACTCCTAAGGAAAGACCCAAAAAAATCCAGGCTTTGAGCATGGCTCAAAATGTTGTCCTAAGAGAGTCAGGGACTAAGAGTTGAAGACACTGATGGAAATTTGAAGACATGCCTTTAGGGCTTCTGAGGGTTTTCCATAATGGAAATTTGGAAACACGCCTCTGGGGCTTTTGAGGGGTTTCTATGATGGAAGTTTGAAGACATGCCTTTGGGGCTTTTGAGGGTTAACCCTGGAGACTCTTGCTAGGCTTGAAGCAGGTCCCCATAGTGAAATGGCATCTTGTTGAATCTTCAGATGGAATAAATTAGTTACAAAACAAAACAACATTTACAATTTGATAAATTTGACCTATACTTAAGGATATGTTGTTGTTGTTATGAGCTGTGGCGTTGGTTCTGACTCATAGTGACCCTATACAGGGTTTCCGAAGCTGTAAATCTTTATGGGAGCAGAAAGCCTCATCTTTCTCCCACGGAACAGCTGGTAATTTCGAACTGCTGACCATGAGATTAGCAGCCCAATTTATAACCACTACGCTACCAGAGTTCCTTAGCTCAAGATACCAACTGAGAGGGAAGGAGTCTTCACATCAAGGATCAATCCTATCTATCCCCTCTGTACACAGGATTGATAGGGACAGGCAACTTAGACATTGGCTACCTAAAATGGGGGGGAGGGGGGAAGACTATAAAGGCATGAAGTGAAGTGGCTTACAAGTTTTCAAAAGGGAGCTCAGTTTCAGTGTGTGTGTGTCGGGGGGGAAGGTAGAATCCCCACTGAATAGTTTTCATCTTGTCTAGATGGGTCTGGTGAAAATAGATGGGGATAAGTTTCTTATGATGCAATAATGAATAATTGTTATCATGAAT
>NW_006408601.1:9874438-9881899 GCF_000296735.1 Chrysochloris asiatica | reverse complement strand
ATTTACAATAAAAGCTTTTAAAATTAAAAACAAAAAACAAACAATAGCATTTACCTGCGATGAAACATGTTGGCTGCAAAGGTGGAAGAGGAAACAGTAAACGGGACATTAGAAAAATAACCCCTCAAAACACTCTGACTTAGTAGATGCTCAATAAACAATGAATGAATAAACAAGCCAAGTTGTAGGCTCCATAAGGACAAATACTAGCCTGCTTTGGCCATCATTCACTCCCAGGACTCACACTGTGCCCTGTAATAAACTCTGTTGGGAGCAAGGGTTACTATAACCCAGGAGAGAGGTGATGAGTATCCAGACCTTGTGGGTGGTGAAAGAAAGGGACACATGCAAGAGGCTTTGGGAAGAAAAAAAAATCATAGACTACATGACAGATTCTGTATGGAAGGTAGAGGAAAAAGGAAGACTCTAAAAAATCACTGAGTCAGAGACTAGGATACCTAGAGAAGATACAGGTGGCCCTGGACCACCATTGAGAAGAAGAGGGGCTAAGGATATGGGAAGGGGCACAGACCCAATGTAATCACTCATAGGTGTGGGTTTCCAGGCAGGAAGGAAGACATGCTGAGCTTCAGGGACATTAAGAAAAATGTCCAGCAAGTAGCTGACCAGGCAGGAGCCATCCTCTAAGGAATCATTGCAGGGTGATAGCTGAGGCAGGTAAAGGAAGAGGGGGGAGGATGGAAGTCGCTGGGGAGGGCCAGAGTGCCAAGAAGCAGGTCACATTTGCTGGGAGAGGAGAATGCACCATGGAGTCACTTTCAGATAATGAAGGGCTTATGTTGTCAAAAGGAGTCTGGCATGATGCTTTTGGGACCAACAACCAACCCCAGGGTTTCAGAATTGCTAACCAAAACAAGAGGGACGTCAAGACCATTGGGAGTAAGTAGTAGTTGTGGAGAGAGAACCAAGAGTTAGAGGAGGGGAGTTTGAAAAGCGATCCAGATCATAAAATCCTAATGCAGAATCAAACCAGGATGGAGCCAGGAGCCTGGGAAGGAAGGGAGAACTAGATCAAGGGATTAGAGGTCACATGGGGATGGGGATGGACAACCACTCAAAAGGTCAGAGCCAGCATGGGGCCTCCAAAGGGAAGAGCATATGAATAAGGTGTTAGCCCAGCAAAATCTTCACAATCAAGACATGGGACAGATTGGAAGGTGCTGAATTTCCCAGCTCTTTAACCCCAAACTGTATAGCCCAAGAAAGAGACTTATAGAGTAGACTGAGGCTCCATCGGGAGCGTTGAACCAAAGGACTTTCAGAGCCCCTCCCATTCAGTCTCTCTTCAATAGATCACCTTTATTAATTCTCAGCACAGCCTTATCACAAGCGGATGTTTTTTTCTTCTGTGTTTACTTGGTTGTTTGTTGTTTCCTCCATATTAACTACCTGGGTGTTATAGCATAACAAGTTACCCCAAAACTTAGTGGCTTTAAACCTCACTATCTCACAGTCTCTGTAGATCAGCATTCCATGAGCATCTTAGCTGATTCGGCAGGTGTCAATCAAGGCATTGGCTGGGGTAAGGTCTTTGTGGGCCCCACTGGGACCATCCATTTCCATACTCAGGAGCCTTTGGCAAGACTCAGTTCCTCACGAGCTCAGCTAGCCCTCAGTTTCCTGCCACACTGATCTCTCCATAAGGCATCTTACATGCGGCAATTGACTTCAGCAGAGCGAGAGGGCAAGAGAGAGTGGACTATCAAGACGGAAGTCACAATCTCTTGTAATTTAATCATGGAAATGACAGCCCATCACTTTGTCAGTATTCTGCTCACTCGGATTCAGTCACTAGGTCAAGTCCACACTGTACAAGGCATGACCAACTGCCAGGAAGCAGGACTGGTGGGAGCCTTGTCAGAGCTGCCCCCCACACCTTTCACATGCCCTCTCTTCTAGGTAAGTTCCACAAGAGCAGTAGCCTGAGCAGTTCTGGTTAGCTCTCTACCCCTTTTGTTGTTGGGTGCCATCACTTGACCCCATGAGACAAAGTAAAATTGCCCCACAGCCTTTTCTTGAATTTAATTTTACTTTTGTTGCTGCTGTGAGAAAACACAGCAAAGCATACAGCAGTTCAACAATTTCTACATGCTCAAGTCAGTGACTTTGTGACTTACGTTCTTTTGAGTTCCCCCACCTCCTTTCTTGAGCTGTTTCTCCCACATTAACATGAACTCATTGCCTTCTGAAGGTTCCTACCTAATCTTTCCAGTTGCTGTTGTCGATTTGATGCCATAGAGATAGTTCTTAAAGACCGTAATGCTCCAGGCCAACACTTTTTACCAGTGAAGCATAGCTATTTGGTTTTTAAGACGACTTCAGGGGATACTTTCGGTTTAAGGCTTGGCTGAAATTTTACTGGAGCAGATTTCTACATCTTTCTCCTGTGTAGCCATTGGCTGGGTTAAAACTGCCAGCCTTAACCATTATGCCGCCAGGGCTCCGTCCTACCCTAATGCCTTGTATTTTCAATACAAAGGAGTTTTGGGAAATTCGTGGAAAAATTCCATTATCTTTTCATTCCATTTTTCCACAACAGTTTTGAAGCCCCCTCATATCTATACATGGACTCCTGGTGTGGCACTATAAGATAAGCATTGGACTGAGAACCACAAACTCAGTGGTTCAAACCCACCAGCTGTTCCTCAGAAACCCTCTTCAGAAACGCTATACAGGGCCCCTTTGAGTCGGGGCTGACTCCACAGCACTTAACAACAACTTCTCTATAGATAGATAAGGAATCCTGATGTAATACTGTAGGCTAAACACTGGACTGCTAACTGTAAAGCTGGCAATTCAAACCCATCAGCTGCTCCTCGGAAACCCTATACAGGAACCGCCTTGATGAACCACAACAGCAATCTCTCTCTAAATGAATGACAAAGTAAACTGTAAATCCCGTGAACTTTCAGCCCTGTACCTGGGAATATGTGCTTGTTGAATGAATAAATGTATGGCCTGAATGTTCCTTCAAAACACAAAACACCCATTGCTGTCAAAGGCTATTCTGACTCTCTGTGACTCATGGGACAGAGTAGAACTGTCCCAGGGGGCTCCAAGGCTGTGAATCTTTACAGAAGCAGATGATCACATCTTCCTCACATGGAGTGACTGGTGGGTTCAAACCACTGACCTCATGGTTAGCAGCTGAGTGCTTAGCCATTGCTCCACCAGGGCTCACATTGAATATGCCTTGGGAAGCACCAAACTCACTAACCTTTGACACAGTCCCCAAATCACTGGATGACAAACTTTGAGGAAGCAGAGTGGCTTCATGAGTGCCTTGAAAAGTAAGAGCTTTCAGGTATTTAAGTGGCTCTGGTGTCAATTCTGACTCATGGCAACCCCGTATGTGGCAGGGCAGAAATGTGTTTCATGGGCTTTTCAACGGCTGATTTTTCAGGAGATTGCCAGACGTTTATTCTGAGGTGTCTCTGGGTGGACTTTAACTTCTAACTTTTTGGGTAGCTGCCAAATATATTAACCTTTTGTACCATCCAGGAACTCAGGTATAATGACCATAAATTCTATTTCCCAGCTATGTGACTTTTTTTGTTTTTTTTAAGATTGCATTGTGCTTTAGGGAAAGCTTACAGGGCAAATTAAATGCCCATTCAAGAATTCAAATACAAATTATTCTGTGACATAGTCACAGACCCCACAATGTGTCACCACTGTCACCTTCTCTACCCCACCTGCCCCATTTCCATCTGTCCCACTTCCCTGTCCTCCTTTGCCTTCTTATCTTTGCTTTCGGGTAAATGTCGACCATTTGGTTTCAAATAATTGACTGTTGAAAGGGGCATATTTCTCATGGGTGTTAGGCTTTATTTTATAGACCAGTCTATTATAGAACTGGAAGGACGTCTCCAGGAGTGGCTTCAGATCCAGGTTAAAAGGGTATTTTAGGGTGATCATCTCCAGAGTTCCCCTAGTCTCTATCAGCCCATAAATCTGGTCCTTTTTATGAATTTGAGCTTTGTTCTACATCATGAGGACATTTTGAAGATGGTTAAATAACTTAGGCATCGCCAGCCCCAGTCCCAAAAGATATGTGGCAAGAAAGTCTATTGCCCCTAGAGAAAGGGTTAGAAGGCAGATCTTTCTCTTCTTGCCAGACCATAGAGGGGGCTCTGGAGTGTTTTAATTTGCATAATTGTTTCTCCTTGACTGACTCCCAGTCCCCATTCAGCTAGGATCCTGGAGATGCATTTCGGAGTGACAAGTATATTGTCAACACAGATCAGATGGGCGCACCACGGCCCGTTGACTGGCAGGTCCATTTAATCACAAAGAAGCCCCCAAATGAGCAACTTTGGGAGCTGAAGAAGGAGACTGGTGCCAGTGTGTTCTCCCCGCCCCCACCCCTGCCAAAGCTGTTAATTGCATTGCAAAGGGCTGAATTATGTGGAAAGGAGATAAACAACTCTGGTCATGTTTATTAAAGAAATAGGGAATGGCACAAAGCCAGCACTGATAAGCTCTGCTTTAATCAGTGTATTTATTTCACCTGCCAAAAAAAACCTATCTGGGCTTCTTTAAAGTCTGATCAACTCATTCTGCTAAGTTTCAGCCTCTGCAGAACTGAGGTTTCTCTATATATTAATTCCTTTTAGTCAATAATTATTCTGTTGGCCCAAAGGAATGCATGTCTCTATAATTTAATAATTGCGAGGGTTATTACATGTGATTAATAGGAATCATAAACTAATACTGAGACTTAAGTCATTTTTTCATTCTGAATAAGTATAATAAAAAGGGTTGGTGAGGAGGAGGGTAAAATCTCTAGCCTCACCCTCCCACCCTGCCCCCTTTTCTTTTGAGTTACAGGCACTGTAGTTGAAATGAGTTGGTGGTGGTGGTGGTGGTAGGAGTCTTCAAGTCATTTTCAACCCATAGACTTTATGGACAGCAGAATTCATGAAACATCACCTGGTCCTGTACCATCCTCACTGTTAGGGACAGAGTAAGAACCCTAACTACACCCCAACACCTGGCGCTTGAATCAAAAAAACTGAATCCAGCACACCTTCTGAGAAATAGAACAGTGCTGGACTACCAAAGGAGTCCTGGTGTCGTGCTGAGGGTTAATGCGCTGGACTGCAAGGTCGGTTTAAATGGCAAGGAGGCATGGTTCATGCTCACCAGCTGTTCCTTGGAAACCCTATAGAGGGTCGCTATGAGTGAAAACCAAAGCAATGGCACTTAACATCAACAGAAGACCAAAAAGGTACAAATGCAGAATATGTGTTACCTAGACCCTGCCACCAATCAAAATTAAACTTGAAGGTGTTAGTGATGGTTATGTGCCGTGGAGTTGGTCCCAACTCATAGTGACCCCGTACAGGGTTTCCAAGGCTGTAAAGCTTTATGGGAGCAGAAAGCTTCATCTTTCTCCCGCACAACAGCTGATAGTTTCAAACTGCTGGCCTTGCAATTCGCAACCACTACGCTATCAGAGCTCCTGAAACTTGAGGGAGTCAGAACCTCTATAAAGAAGGAGAAAGAACAGAAAGCCAGCGCTCTCCCTCACTAGCGAAACCCTGCTCTCCTCTTCTGAGATGTGTACTAATCATAGTTTAGTAAACGTTGCTTGCTACTTGCTACATTTTTCAGTGTGTGGGTTTTGCTAGACCTGCAGAAATCAAGTTATCAGACCCTAACACTCACATAAGAGAGATTATCTTTATTCTCCACGGAGATGCAGTTCTGATATACAGTGTACTTCACTTCAGAGCTTAGAGATGTGCCTCTGTGTGTCTGTTTGTAATAAAGAGGAGAAGGAGCGAGACACAGCACTAAGAACTTGAGTGATCCCATTTTGATCGCAGTGCCCATCGCTGAAGAAGTTACCCACACTCCTCTCGTGGTAAAAGGAGAAAAAGAAAACTAGGCAATGAATTTTTCATGAAGCCACAATGTATGTATCCAGTTTTTTAAAAAACTTCTGAGATCACCCTTCCCACAATCGAAATGTTGAAAGTATTATTTTGTGAAACACTATTCACTGGTAATTTCTTCCTCTATGAGGAAAAACTAAAACAAGGCAGCCTTTGACCTCTTCCCACTAGTATGTTTTGGCATTTTTACATTAGAAATTTACCAGGCTGTGAAACTCCAAACTTAAAAACCTCTGCTTTAGACCAGAGTCCTTTGGCCTCAAGAGTGAGATTGCTTGGGGCCATGTTTCCAATCTGATTTTTTCCTGTGCTATTTCCTTGTTTATAAAATGAGGAGAATTGATAAGCCTATATAGTAATCCTAAAGAAGCTCTGGTGGTGCTATCATTAAGCGCCTGGCTGCTAACTGAAAGGTCACCAGCCACTCTACGTAAGAAAGATTGTTGTTGTTATTGTTGTGAAGTGCTACCGAGCCAGTTTCAACTCATAGAGACCTTGTACAGGGTTTCCAAGGCGCAGCTGGTGGGTGTGATGCACCAACCTTGTGGTTCGAAGTCCAGTGCTGATCCTACAGCACCACACCAGAAAGATTACCACCTTGGGGACTCTATGAAGCAGTCCTTCTCTGTCCTGTAGAATTGCTGTGAATCAGAATCAACTCAGTGGCAATGGGTTTGGTTTTCTGGTTTATATGGTAATCCAATAAACCAAAATTATTAATTGAGCACTTACCATGTAACAAGCATTATTCTTAGTACAGAAGATAAAGCAACAGAGGTATTTTATTTTAGTAAAGAATGTATATATCGGTGACTTCTGGCGCTTCCCTGACCGGGCACCACAAGTACATGGGCTCGGGAGAAAGTAGGGTACGGTATCACAAAAGGGGACCCCTGCCTAGTAGACAGACAGCTTTTGGGAAAACATAAAACATTAGACTTCAACTTTATGAACTTGTTTTTTTGAAGGATCAAACTATTGAGGAGTTACGAGCATTTTGAACTTCTACCCACCTGCTCCCGGCTCCTACCCCGGGGACAGCCCCGCCCACCGCAGAATTTAGCAGGGCTTGAACAGACCCATTCAAAGGGCAGACGTTCTCAGAGAGCTAGCGGGGCCACAGGAACCAACATAGTCCATCCCAGTGGGGTCCTCATTGCCACGTTAGGCATTACCGGTGTGTATATAGGGCAAATTAGGGGGCTCAAGACACAGGGAGACAAAGAGAGGCATTTTAGACGACATCAAAAACAGACCCATCTGCCTGCAAGCACCAAGCCCATACCCCAGTTCTTCGGCCTAGGCCAGCCCTCTGCCCAGCCTCCTAACCTGAGGCCTGCCCATCAAAGCATCAGGGTTTGGGCCAGCCCAAACTGAGAAACCCTTGAGTAGCAGCTTAACACCAGTAACAAAGCACCCCTGCTGTGGTTTAATCCGCCAGACTGCAAAGCCTTTTGAATTGCAGGAACTGTGGTTCTAGCTCAACAGCTGCTATTGGAAACCCTATACTGGGTCTCTGTGGGTCATAATCCACTCCATA
>NW_006408601.1:9862604-9863120 GCF_000296735.1 Chrysochloris asiatica | reverse complement strand
TCTGCTTTCAGCCAAGATCCATCGGACATCAGCAATGATATCCCTCATTCCACGGCCTCTTCTGAATACAGCTTGAACCTCTGGAAGTTCTCTGTCAATGTATGATTGTAACCGTTTCTGTATTACCGTTAGCAAAACTTTATTTGCATGGGATATCAAAGAAATTTTGATTGTCCGATGATTTCGCATTCCACTGGGTCACTTTCTTTGGAATGGGCACAAATATGGATCTCTTCCAATCAGTCAGCCAGATCGTTGTCTTCCAAATTTCTTGGCATAGATGAGTGAGTGTCTTGAATGCCACCTCACTTTCTTGAAGGATTTCAATTTTTATTCCATCAATCCCTGTTGCCTTGTTCTTTGCCAATTCCTTCAATGCACCTTGGACTTCTCCTTTAGTATCATTGGCTCTTGATCATATGCTACCTCTTGAAATGGTTGAACAGTAACCATTTCCTTTTGGTATAGTGACTGTGTATT
Organism: Chrysochloris asiatica; assembly: GCF_000296735.1. Lineage (NCBI taxonomy): Eukaryota > Metazoa > Chordata > Mammalia > Afrosoricida > Chrysochloridae > Chrysochloris > Chrysochloris asiatica. The sequence goes on along the minus strand of NW_006408601.1, from coordinate 9,862,640 downwards.
CCTTCCATCTTCTCTTGATGCTTTCTGCATCATTCA
>NW_006408601.1:9855623-9860669 GCF_000296735.1 Chrysochloris asiatica | reverse complement strand
AAAAAAAAAAAAAAAAAAAATGTCCACACCTGTATCTCTCCCAAGGTGGCAGCTCCTGGAGCAGCTGCAGATCTTGAATTAGAAAGCAATGGATTTCTTGATTCTCCTACAAATTACCCTAGCTATAGTACTTACCATAAACAAAAGGGGCATATTTGTTCTGTGTAGCTCTAAATATCATCTCTCAGGCCACCAGGAATGCTCAGGGATACCTGAGGGGGTGTTAATTGTCTTACCAGCCCCCTCACCCTGTGACTTCTTGTCATTTCCAGGTTTCCCTGAGAGGTACTTGGGGACAGGCAGTTTTTGCCTCTCTAGCCCTCCTCTTTAACCCATAGCAGTGCTATCAGCCAGGGCACTTTGAGACTTCCTGGGCATGCTGCTGCCACCAGCCTGAAGCTTTCCTGACTCACCTGCCTCCTCCCGTCAGCCAGGCGCCCACTCAGGGGTTGGCTGCGCCCCAGTCTCAGGCTCCCTTTGCTTTTGCTGTCTCAAAAGACCACCTCGTGGAGGTGTGTCCTGACAGAGTGAGTAATGGATAACTCTCCATTGTCTTGGTCCAAGGGGGCTCTTTAGGGAACGCCATCAGTGAGACCAGCGGATGGGTGCCAACATTGTTGCTTGGGCTCCTGCCAGAAAAATATTCTCTGGGATAACAGAGCTGGAGCAGTGAATCATACTCCGGCAGGCAGTTAGTGTTTGTGGACCAGCAATTCTCCCCAATACTCACACTTTGCCCCTGCCCCTGCCCCTGCCCCTGCCCCAGGCTCTTGGTTATTAAATCAAGGATTTTCTTGCGTGGAGAGTTCAGGGGAGGTAAAGCAGGGAGTCCTGGTGTGGCGCTGTGGGCTAATGCGCTGGACTGCAAAGTCGGTTTGAACCTTAAGGTCAGCAGTTCAAATTCACCAGCTGCTCCTTGGAAACACTATACAGGGTCGCTATGGGTCAGAACCAACTCGATGGCCCTTAACAACAAGAAAGCAGGGAACTGGTGGCACAAAATGATTTAACCCCACATTAAACTGTTTTCTTTGACTTGGAGTACAAAATCACTCAGGGAAGCTGCACTCTATGGAGAGCCAATTCTGAACAAGCCTCTGAGCAGCAGGCCAGGTGCTCCCAGTATCAAAGGGAGTCACAGAAGAGGACATCACTTGGAACCAAAACATAAAGTTTGTGTGTGTGACCTTGAGCAAGTTATTTTTCTTCTTGTGGCCTCCATTTCCTCATCTTTAAAATGGAGATAATCGCTTTGGCCATTGTTAAGACAGTGTGAGATGGTGACTCTGAGCTTGCCCCAGAAGTGACGGCCCTCCCAGGGGAGCTTGGTGTTTGAGATGAAGGAGGAATTCACCAGCATTACAAATCTGGCCTCAGAGACAAGGGAGCCTGAGTCTAGGTTTGCCCTCTGCCTACCTGGGGCAGGGCCTGCTCACTTCCGTGACTACAATAATTGGTCAAATGTGGCACCATTGGTCCATAAAATAATCAAACTGTCAGGAAGGTAGGGCACCAGGTACCAGTGAAATGAAGCCTTGAAGGCTTGAAGGGTTGAAATATTTCCAAACTCCTATTTTGTCCTAGAAAGAAATATACCTTTGATTCCCATTCTAACTAGTTCAACAATGAAGTTATTTTGGAGGTAGAGGAATAAGTTTAGTTTCTGTGAAAATTCCATTAGATGAAAGACACCTGGTGCTCAATTTTGGTTCCAAGCAGAAGGGTTTTGTCCTAGTATGCCCTAGGATCTGTTATATTAGGGGTTCATTGGCCCTTTGTAATGGGGTTTCACTGAGCAAGTAGTGGTCACCATAATGTGCTTTTTTAGTATATTTGTTAAGTCAGAATCCATTTAGTAGTAGACATTCAGGTTTGGCTGTAATTTTTAAGAGAATAGTTTAGTGGTTCAAATCCACCAGCCACTCCTTGGAAAACTACACAGGAGCATTATGCGTTGGAACCGACTTGATGTCACTTAACAACAACAACAACTAAGAGACAGCTACCCTGGCAGACCCGCTTGTGTAGACACACTGAGAGCATCCACTCCCTGTTTTATTTCTTTCTTCCTTCCTTCATTCAATACACATTTATTAAACTCATACTGAGCTGGGCCCTCTCCCAATAGCTAGGAAACAAAGTTAAATAACAGTCACTGATTTCAAGAAATGTATTGTCAGTTGAAAAGAAGCTTGTAGACAAGTATATTACAACATAGTATGTTAAGAGCTATAATTGAGGCTTGTACAAGGAAAATGACAAGGACAAAGGATGTGTTCCAGGGAGGGCTTCATCAAAGAAATCACTCCTGGTCTGGGTCTTGAGAGAAGCTCACCTTGAAAAGGATACTTAGTGATTCTGATTCTTATTTACCAATGGACACATGTAGTTCTGTGCCCTTACCCTTTCACTTCAGAGTCCTGGTTGTAGCGCTGTGGGTTACTGAACTGAACTGCAAGGTTGTTTGAACTGCAATGTCAGTGGTTCAAGCTCACCAGCTGCTCTTCAGAAATCCTATACAGGGTTGCTATGGGTCAGAACCAACTCAACAGCACTTAACAACAGCGCCCTTCCACTTCTGGTAGCACAGTGGGTTACATGTTGGACTATGAACCACAAGGTCAGTTGTTTGAATCTACCAGCTGCTCTGTGGGAGAAAGATGAGGCTTTCTACTCCTGTACAGAGGGACAGTTTTGGAAACTCAATAAAGGATTGCTAAGGAGCTCTGGTAGCATAGTGATTATGAGTCGGGCCTCAAGGTCAGAAGTTTGAAACTACCAGCCATTCCACAGGAGTAAGATGAGGCTTTCTGCTCCCATAAAGATTTACAGCCTTGGAAACCCTATAGAGGGTCGCTATGAGTCAGAACCAACTCCACAACACATAGCAGCGGCTGCATCCCTCCACTGGAGTCCTTGTGTGGAACTGTAGGATAAACACTGGACTGCTAACCACAAGGTTGAAGGTTCAAATCCACCAGTCGCTCTTCAGAAAACCTATATAGTGTTGCTATGAGTCGGAACCAACTCTATGGCACTTAGCAACCACAAAAACCCCTCCACTAGAAATCTGCCCCATTCACTGCTATAGCCCCAGCCTCTAATACAATAAATGGCACATACTTGTTGGGTGTTTGTTAAATGAATGATGGGAAAGAGGCATTCTGGTCAAAGAGCATAGCATACTCAAAGCGATAGTTAAGAGAAATGAAATTTAATTAAAAAAAAACAACAACACTTAATTGTTTTCATGTGGAAACTGCACATTGATCAAAAGGCAGTTTTTTTAACAGAACAAGGTGTTAAAATTAGAAACAGTGTGCATCAGGGTTGTTTCTTTTTACCATACTTATTCAATCTGTACACTGAGCAAATCATCTAATAAACTGTTGTTGTTGTTAAGTGCTGTCAAGTTGATTCCAACCCATAGCAACCCTGTATAGGGTTTCTAAGGAGCAGCTGGTGAGCTTGAACCAATGACCTTGCAGTTCAAATGACTGCAGTCTGACTCATTAGCCCACAGCGCAACCCCAGGACTCCATCTGATAAACTAGACTATGTAAATATAGTCTCAGCACCAGGACTGGTAGTAGGCTCATTAACAACCAGCAATATACAGATGACATTACTTGCTAAAAGTGAAGAGGACTTGAAGCACTTACTGATGAAGATCAAAGACTACAGCCTTACATAGGTATTACACTTCAATATAAAGAAAACAAAAATCATCATAACTGGACCAATAAGCACATCAAGGTAAACAGAGAAAAGATTGAAGTTGTCAAGAATTTCATTTTATGGTCAATATTCATGTAAGCAGCAATCAGGAAATCAGACGCCATATTGCATTGGGCAAAATTGCTGCCAAAGACCTCTTCGAACTGTTAAAGAGCAAAGATGTCACTTTGTGGACTAAGGTGTGCCTGACCCAACCCATGGTATTTCCAATTGCCTCATATGCTTGTGAAAGCTGGACAATGAATAAGGAAGACTTGATGCCTTTGAATTATGGTTGGGGTAGAATATGACTATGCCATGGATGGCCAGGAGAATGAACCAATCTATCTTGGAGAAGTACAGCCAGAATACTCCTTAGAAGAGAGGCTGATGAGACTTCAAAAGGGACCAGTCTCTAGAGAAGGACATCATACTTGGTAAAGTAGAGGGTCAGGGGTAAAAGAGGAAGGCAGGCCCTCAATGAGGTGGACAGGTACAATGGCTATCCTTAAATGGCCTTAAACATAGGAATGACTACACAGTGAAGATGGCATGAGACCAGGCAGTATGTTGTTCTGCTGTGCATGATGTCACTATGAGTCAGAGCTAACTCAACAATACCTAACAACATCAAAACAAGTTTACAAAGAGTACACTGGGAGAACAACAAGATGGCGGATCGGGTGGAAATGTTGTAAAGAGCTCCACCAGCAACAACACAGAATACCTAACCAAACAGGCTCAGGGGATGGTCCCAGAACTCTGAACCACATATAAAGGAATAGTTAGAAGGTTGGAAGGCTTATAGCTGGGGGAAATTTGTGGCAGAAGCAAGAAATCCATTGCTTTCTAGTCCAGGATGCTCAGCTGCTCCAGGAGCCGCCATCTTGGTTGAGACAAAGTGGGGGAAGAATTGGAGCGGCCACAGATGTCTGGCAGAACTGCAGAGATAAAGGTGTGGACAGTCTTTTCTTTTGGTAGCTCTTCATTGGTCCCTTGCTGTCTGCACACCTCCATTCAGGTGACTATAGGGGGTGTCTGAGCTACTGGGCACCCCAGACCCACCCTCAGAGGGTTCTACCACGCATGTGCACAGATCTCCTTGAAATTTAAAGAGATAGTTTCCAATTAAAACCAAATGACCACAGCCAGCCCTGAACTGTTTATAACTAGAAAAAAAAGGCCTGAACAGGGATTGTGGAGCAGGACAAGCGCACAAAAAAGGAAATAAGCTGAAAATTAAATCCTAAATTACGTCAAAACAATCAACAGTGGCATCTTGAAATTTCTCAAGAAGAAGAGTGTAAAGAGAAGCCCATTTCCTGATCA
>NW_006408601.1:9851736-9852879 GCF_000296735.1 Chrysochloris asiatica | reverse complement strand
CTTAGGATGCGGTTTCAGGCCAATGTACCTCAGCACAGCAGCCCCTCTTCTCTCAGTGGAGATTACATGTTTCAGCAGAGCTTCCAGACTAACAAGGCCTGACTATCTGCTTCTGAAATGCAGTCAGTGGAAATCTTATGGATCTGGCCATGGGGATGGGGTGACCAGGCAGTGCTCCCTTGCACTGTACATGGGGTTGCCATTAGTCGGGTCAAGTTGAGGACAAATGATAACATTAAAAATAGGGCTTCTAACCAATTCATTCCAGTTTGACTCCTTGTGGAGAATTTGTGCTTCCACCTCAGATCTACTGAGTCTGAATCTACATTTACCAAGATCCTCCGATAATTTTTAAGTCTACATAAGAATTCCCTCTGGATATGGCTAAAACATTGCTTCTGAATCAATATATCTGGTGAGGAAAGGTAAATCCTCACCAGGGAGTCGAACCAAAATTAACTGGTTCAAAACTGTGGTTAGAAAGGAATAGGGAGGACAGTTTCCCTTGACGGCAGCAGAGAAAGTCTGTGGGCTGGCTGAGGAACTGGTAGTTGCTCACATATCTCCCCCAGTGGACAGGGTATTGGCAAGGGAAGCAGTGGCTTGGCCTTGATGTAGCTGACAGCGTAGCTATGTTTTTTAGAAGAGTTGCAGGTACACTTCCCTTCTCCACCATAAGGGGCATGCGCGCGTGCACACACACACGCGGGCGCACACACACACACACACACACACACTTAATGTTTGCATTTCCATTACCTGGAAATTGGAGGCAGAGAAAGCTGGCACCAGCCATGGGACAAGAGCATAAACCAGACAATAATAATAATAAAATTATAAAAATTAGCCAAAAAATGACTGTTGAAACCTCACATCCTCCTTCTTCTCCTGACAAGCCAGGGCCCTGGGATGAACCAAGGTGACAGTGATGGAACTGAGAAGGCCAGTGTCAGAGAGCTGCTGTTTGGAATGGTATCCTCATGAGCAAATACAGTTCATTTCACATCCTAAGGCTTCAGATGAAAGAGCACAGATAGCAAAGTGGTTATGAGTTGGGCTGCTAACCTCAGGGTCAGCAGTTCAAAACTACCAGCCATTCCGTGGGAGAAAGTTGAGGCTTTCTGCTCCCGTAAAGATTTTCAG
>NW_006408601.1:9847103-9851121 GCF_000296735.1 Chrysochloris asiatica | reverse complement strand
AACAACAAGCTTTCTGGAAGCCCACTGCTGTTTCTTCTTCCTATGAAGCAGTGGGTGGGTATGAACTGCCAACCTTCCAGCTAGTTGCTAAGCGCTTAACCACTGTGCCTCCTGGGTTATCTAGGTGGCTTCAAATAAAGAGACTGGAGTTGCCTAACTAACTGTTCAAAGCATAGAACAATTCCCGAGGCAGACCTATTTGCTGCAGTTTCAGGAAAGTGCAGGGAGGAGGGCAGAGGAAGCCTGTGTTGTTGATCTGTTCACACCAGCAGGCAAAAGAGCCTCCAGCCAGAAAATGAGTAGGTGCAGAAATAGTGGCTGAAAGTCACTTATTCCATGGAAACTTGGAGACAAGTGACATTCAGAAGAGGTAAAGCATAAGTAACAGCATCCAAATGAATTGATAGATTCCTCTGGTCGTGAAGACGCACCTACTGCAGGAATGAAATCCTCTAAGCCACCCCTATTTCTCTGAAATCATCAGGGACTTGGAGCTCGTAGGGGCTGCACAGTGCAGACCAGATGTCAGTTTCCTCATGGGAAGTCGTCGAACACATGGCTGTTGGAAGATTAAAGAAGAAATGTGATAGGTATTTTCTGTACAGGCGACTTCAAAAAGTTTGTGGAAAGTTTCGCTATCTTTACATTCAATTTTTCCCCACAAACTTTTTGAAACTCCCTTGTATTTTTAGCAAGGATGGCATTAAGGTTCTGAGAAGAGAAGTGACTTAAGCCCAGGAAATCAGCCAATGGGAACAGTTTCTGATGCCTCATCCAGTGATGTATGTTTCTAATAGACCCCAAGAAACTAGTTGCCATCAAGCCAACTTCAATTCATGATGATACTGTGTGTGTCATAGTAGAACTGTGTTCCACAGGGTTTTCAGTGACTAGTTTTTCACAAGTAGACCACCAACCTTTTCTTCCAAGTTAATGTAGAATGAACTAAAATCTCCAACTTTTTGGTTAGCAGATGAGAGAATTACCCCCAAACCACACCTACTGACTTGTAAAGAGCTTTGATTATTTCATGGGTGCAAATCTTTTTTTCACAGCAAGGATCGCAAGGATAAGGATTATGTACTTACTAGGGCCACTCATTCTTGGTACCCACAACAATAAAGAAGTTTGAGCCATTATAGAGTACTGGGCTATAGTGATTTTCATGTACTAATTTTATTTCCACATCAACTCTATGAGGTAAAGTATTATCATCTCCAATATTATAGACAAGGAAAGTGAGGCACAAGTTAGGAAACCTGTCTAACATCACACATCCAGGGAGGTGATGAAAGCCCTTACTAACTGAGGCAATCTTACAAAACCACTATGCTATACTGGCTGGCCACATGGCTGTGGTGAGTAGATATTTGGCCTAAACGATGCAGCAGCAGCATTGATATCAGACAGAGATGGCTGCACTGGCCCATGGAAGTAGGAACCGACTTGGACATAGAGAAAGTCTGACACCCTGCTTAAACATGCCAGGGACTCAGTCAGTTGTGGGTCCCCTTGACTTGAAGGAAATCCTTGGGAAACTAATTTGTATGAATATCCAGAAGCACATCTGTCCTTTCATCCTCTCAAGGAATTTCTCCTGAAACATGAGGTCCAGCCACAACAAAGAAAAACACGAAATCTTACTAGGAATTAAAATATGAAAAGAGGAATTAGAAACTCTTTTCTCCTATCAAATTAGAAAAGATACATTTTCTAAGAATAAGATGTAATGCAGGCAGATATAACAAAAATAAAAGGGACACTCTTATACCTTGTTAATAACAATATAAATTGATTCTGCTTTAGAAACTGTCTGGTGATATTGGTAGTGGTGTGTGCCATGGAGTTGGTTCCAACTCATAGAGACCCTGCATAGGGTCCCCAAGGCTGTAAATCTTTATGGGAGCAGAAAGCCTCATCTTTCTCCTGTGGAACCACCAGTGGTTACGATTCAGGTTAGCAGCTTGACTTGTAACCACTATGCTACCAGAGCTTCTTGGTGATATATATTAAGAACCAAAATGTTTACACATACATACTGAAAGAGACACAAGAGGCTTGATTTCTACAAGTGCCTTTTGGACTGATTGCATCTCAGCTGAAAGAGATTCATTTGAGTCCCAGAACAGGAAATGACTGTAAGAATTACACATTTCAAAAGGAAAAATAATTCTTTGTTGGCTACCAGGAGTGGCAGGGACGGACACATCATAGTTCAGGTGTTGGGGAGGGCCATACCTAAGAAGGGGAAGTGGTGGAAGAACAAGGTGGACAGTAAAACACTGAGGCAGGTTTACATAGGCTAAATGGAACAGAGGTAAATAGTGATGTATGCTCAACCTTGGAACAACAGGGCTCTGTGATACAGAGACTGAGGCATAGTCTGAATGGGTAAAAGAGGGACAATAATGTTAACATGCTTGACTGTCTTATGAATGTTGATTTCCCTTGCCTAGTATTGTAAAATAGACACTTGAGTGGGATAGAAAGGAATATTGGGAAACATGATTACAGAAAACTCGTAAGCTTGTCTTCAGCCTATAACTGATTGTAATACCTAAAAGGGGTTCTAGAACTTGCCCAGTGAAATAGGCTTCTTACAGAGCCTTTGTAGTGTATAGGACCTTAGGTGGAATCCTGAGCCTCATTCAGAACATTCTGAGGTGGGACATTCCCACTTGAAAGAACAAGCAGACCAGCCTGGGGCAACTAGAGAAACAGAAAATACTTCTTGAAAGAAAAACTAGCAGGAAAAATCCAAAACAAAAATGGCAGTCTGATTGGCTACTACAAGAATAAGCAAACTGTTTGCTGGGGAGCCATCAAGGCAAACAATCAAGTCCCTTCAGGACAAACCTCCCTCCAAGACTGAAACTCAAAGGGAACACATGAGCAGGCATGTAAGCTTACTGGCGACCACATTGGTTTACTGGAGAGTAGAAGAAGGGGAAAGGCAGCACTGAAGATATGGGCTGAATTCGACCACGTTCCATAGATTCCCATTGACCTGGAGATGAGAGAAAAAAGAGGAAGGGCTGGTTGGTCTGAAGTGTGGTGAGACCTGGGACTCCAGAGCCTATGGACAAAGGCATAGCCACGAAGGGCTAGCACTGAGTGAAGCATCCAGCTGATATGACATGAAGGAGTTGTCCAAGAATGCCCAAACTTGCAGATAGTACACATTTGACCTAGCTTCAATGGCTTGATGATCAGAACTCAACTAGAGGAAGATAAAAAATTTTTTGATAAAGGAAATAAGTGTAAATTGCTACAATTTGATTAACTTGACCTATACTAGTGGATGTAGTAGCTCAAAATACCAACTGAGAGGGAAGGAGACTTCACATCAAGCATCAATCCTATCCCCTTTGTATATAGGATTGATAAGGATGGGCAACTTAGATATTAGCTACCTAAAATGGAGAGGGGGGCAGGGGGGAGCTATAAAGGCACAAAGTGACTGGCTTACAAGTTTTCAAGAGAGAGCTTAGTTTCAGAGTGTGGGGTGGGGGTGGGTGGGAAGGTAGAATCCCCACTGAATAGTTTTCATCTTGTCTATACAGGTATGATGAAAGGAGATGGGGATAAGATTCTTATGATTCAATAGTAAATAATTGTTATCATGCCTAATTGCGACTGTCACAACTGTAAAGGTAGACATTTTGTAACAAAAAGGGAAGAATAGTTTATCTTACAGTCCAGGAACAGAGGACACTAGGGTCATCAAGGGAGAAGAGCATGAGCAGAACGTGGGACCCTATCCAGAGAAGCAGTGACACCAGAGATGGAGGCAGAGATGAGGACATGGAGAGATGGAGCAGCTGAGGACTCAAGACTCATGGAAGTAGAAAGGCTGTGTGCTGGCGGCCCAGAGGCAAACTTGCAGAATGTGCCCTTGTATTGTTTAAATGATTATATATTTCTGAGTATTTTTGTGTAAATTAAAAAAAAAAAAAAAAAGGGAATAGAAGAAAATACTGCTCAATTCACAATTTAAAACCTTAAAAAAAAACGAGAG
>NW_006408601.1:9845881-9847003 GCF_000296735.1 Chrysochloris asiatica | reverse complement strand
GAAAAAAAACAGATAGGGAACAGAAGCAAATACTGCTGAATGATGATGCACAGAGAGGACTATAATCATTGCAATGAAATGATGAGTGTAAAACTGATGCTCTCCCATGTAAACTATCACTCAACTGACAATAAAAATTTGAAGGCAAAAAAAACCCCTACACATTTCAGTTGAGCACAGAGCCAGGGAGACATAAAAGCCCCACCTCTGACCTAGGGACAAGGCGCAATCATCACAAAACCAGGTCCCACTGCCCCTCACTGTCCTTCAGGGAGAAAGTCCTCACCCAGAACCATCCCTTCTCAAACATGGGTCTGGGGAAGGCCAGAGGACAAAGTAAGTCCCTTCTGCTCTGACTGACCTCTTGCCCCTGTTCCCTTCTCTGGTTTGTTTCCATCTTACTGGCTTCCTTACAGCTCTCTTAAATATATCAGGTAGGGTAGGACCCCATCTCAGCGCTCATTGTCTGTACCACCTAGAACACTTTTTCTCTGGTTATACTATTGATTCCTGCTTTAGTCTGGGTCCTCTAGAAGAGGAAATTCACATATGTGTGTGTGTGTGTGTGTGTGTGTGTGTGTGTGTGTAGAGAGAGAGAGAGAGAGAGTGTGGTGCTGTTGGTTAATGTGCTGGATTGCAAAGTCGCTTTGAACTACAAGGTTGATGGTTCAAGCTCACCAGCTGCTCCTCGGAAACCTTACACAGGGTCACTATGGGTCAGAATCAACTCGACAGCACTTAATAACAACAATTACATATATTTGTTATTAAGTGTTGTCAAGTCGGGTCCAATCCATAGTGACCCTGTATAGGGTTTCTGAGGAAGAGCTGGTGAGTCTGAAACATTAACTTTGAAGTTCAAATCAATCTTGTGGTCCAGTGCTTATCCTACAGCATAATACCAGGATTCCATATATATGTGTGTGACCTTTGTATAGGGTTTCCAAGGAGCAGCTAGTGGGTTTGAACTGCTGACCTTGTGATTCAAACCGACCTTGAAGTACAATGCTTATCCAACAGGAACACACCAGGACTCTTACATTTATTGTTAGAATCCTGGTGTGGTGCTATAAGATAAACACTGGACTGCTAGACACACAGTCAAAGGTTCAAACCCACCAG
>NW_006408601.1:9844248-9845646 GCF_000296735.1 Chrysochloris asiatica | reverse complement strand
AGAGAGAGAGAGAGAGAGAGAGAGAGAGAGAGAGACCTGATGTAGCACTATACGATACTCACTGGACCACAAGGTTGATTTGAACCTCAAGATCAGCAGTTCAAACCCACTAATCTGTCCTCAGAAACCTTATACAGGGTTGCTATCAGTTGGAACCCACTTAAGAGCATTTAACAACAAGCATACATATGTGTGCGTATTGATGTTCCACAGGAGAAATGTGAGGCTTTCTGCTCCTGTAAAGATTTACAGCCTCAGAAACCCTGTACAGGGTCGCTATGAGTCAGAACCGACTCCACAGCACATAACCAACCAACCAACCAACCATTGTTCAGTGTTGTTGAGTCAGTTCCAACTTATAGCGACCCTGTTTAGGGTTTCTGTACTGTAAATCTTTGCAGAACAGAAAGCCTCATCTTTCTCCGGCAGAGTGGCTGGTGGGTTAAAACCACCGACCTTGGGGTTCACAATCCAGTGCTTATCCTACAAAGCCACCATGTTCCATATATGTATATATGGAACTCATTGGACTAATTCATTCCAAGCATTTTCAAATTTCATCACATTTCTTTCCTCCACACATAGAACAATAGTTACACTCTAGCTGGCCACTCATGAGCATATATAGGTATAAGGAACTCTGATAGCAGAGTGGTCATGAGTTGGGCTGCTAACCTCTAGGTCAACAGTTCAAAACTACCACTAGATCTGTGGGAGACAGATGAGGCTTTCTGTTCCCGTAAAGATTTACAGCCTCGGAAACCCGATGCAGGTGTTCACTGTGAGTCAGAATCAACTCCACAGCACACATCCACTACCACCACCATATATATTATATATATAGAGAGAGTCCTGGTGTGGTGCTATGGATTAATGCACTGGACTGCAAAGTCTGTTTGAATCACAAAGTCAGTGGTTAAAGCTCACCAGCTTCTCCTTGGAAACCTTATTCAGGGTCACTATGAGTCAGACTCAATTTTACAGCGCTTAACAACAGAGAGAGAGAAGGAACTCGGGTGGCATAATGGTTACTAGTCACGCTGCTAACCTCAAGGTCAGCAGTTCGAACCGACCAGTTGTTCTATTGGAGAAAGATAAGGTTTTCTGCTCCTGTAAAGATTTACAGCCTCAGAAACCCTATACAAGGTCGCTTTGAGTCAAACTGACTCCACAGCACATAACCACACCACCACCACTGTTGTTGCATTGTTGTTGTTGTTGTTGTTAGGTGCCATAGCGACCCTATGCACAACAGAACAGAACACTGCCTGATCCTGGTCCAACCTCACAATTGTTGCCATGCTTGACCCCGTTGATGCTGCCACTTTGCCAATCCATCTCACTTGGGGTCTTCCTCTTTTTCTCTGACCTTCCACTTTACCATACATGATATCCTTC
>NW_006408601.1:9833659-9841169 GCF_000296735.1 Chrysochloris asiatica | reverse complement strand
GAGTGTTGATAGTTGATCCAAGAAGAATGAAGTCCTCGACAACTTCAATCTTTTCTCCATTGATAAGAATGTTGTTTTTGGTCCAGTGGTGAGGATTTTTTGTTTTCTTGACATTGAGATACAATACATACCGAAGGCTGTGCTCTTTGATCTTCATCAGTAAATGTTTTAAGTCCTCTTCACTTTCAGCAAGCAAGGTTGTATCATCTATTAAAAGCGCCTAAACAGAGTGGGAGAAAATAGGGAACAAAATTCATAATTATGTTTTGAAATAAAAGGCTAGGTTTACAGGTCAGAACGGGACTGGAGGAAGCTGAGATTATGGCTCTTGACAAGTCTTAGGTCAAAAGCTGGTAAGTGCCCCACCTAGAAAGCAAAGCCATTCTGTCCTTCAACAGACGATCGATGTCTGTCTCCTGCCTGACGTCAGGCAGTGAACTGGGCACTGACATCACAGTGGTGAATGAGGAAAAGTCCCTGTCCCATGGGGCTCCATACCAGCCCAATGGTCCTCTCCACTGCCTTCCTGGCCCTTTTGACTTTCTTCTAGCTGCATGTACTTTTCTGCCTACACTTTCTCATAAGTATTGTTGTTCTGATTCATAGAGTATTAACAACAGAACAAAACACTGCCTGGTCCTCCACCATCTTCAGAATGACTGTTACATTTAAGCCCATTTCAGCTGCCACCATATCACTCCATCTTGTTGGGAGTCCTCTTCTTTTTCACTGATGCTCAACTTTACCAAGCACGATGTCCTTCTCCAGGGACTGGTCCCTCCTGATAACATGTCCAAAACATGAGAGACAAAGTCTTGTCATCCTGGCTTCTAAAGAGCATTCTGGCTGCACTTCTTCCAACACAGAACTGTTTGTTCTTCTGGCAGTCTATGGTACTTTTAATATTCTTCTCCAACATCCTTATTCATTATCCAACATTCACATGCATATGAGGCAACTGAAAATATCATGGCACACCTTAGTCCTCAAACTGATACCTTTGCTCTTCAACACTTTAAAGAGGTCCTGTGCCAATTACCTAATGCAATATGTCATTTGATTTCTTGACTGCTGCTTCCACAAGTGTTGATTATGTATTCAAGAAAAAAGAAGACTTCGACAACTTCAATCTTTTCTCCACTTATCATAATGTTGTTTATTGGTCCAGTTGTGAGGATTTTTTGTTTTCTTTACATTGAGGTGCAATCCATACTCAAGGCTGTAATCTTTTATCTGTCTCAAACCTCCACCCTATTGGTTAGTAGCTGAGACTTTAACCTCTGCACCATCGGGGCTCCTGCATAAAATGCAGGCAAGCATTAAAACAATTTTTTTCATTAAAAAAAAAAAAAAATCTGTATTCCTCCCACTGGGAGATATCACAATATTTTAGTGTGTATTCTTCCAGAACTGTTCCCAACAGCATTGACTTTTCATGAGCATTTCCTCAGAAAGGAATCCAAGACCAAATACCAGGCACTGGTGGTGCTAATTTATTTATGAGTATGAATTTGCTGAACATGTCTTTCACTTACCCAGGAAGCACAGACACAGCTAGAGTTAATTTGACCATTTTTAGAAGAGCATGGAACAATTAACAGCAAATAAATGGAATTAAAATCAAATTGAATACAGCCTTTCAATGATATGACTTAAAATTTGATTTTAAGCACAGTAATGAATATAAAACGAAAATTTGCCTTGGAAGGCTGAAAGGGCTCTTGAGCCTCCTGGGACCCAGAATGCCACCTACTGGTCACAGGCTGACATTACATCTCCTATTATTAAAATCCTCATGCGGCTTTCCTATTTATAAACCCCCAATATGATAATGGCCCCTTTTCTTGTGTGAGTCCATGTAATTCTCATAAGAGCATTCCAGATACCTTTGATTTTTCAGTGCATTTCACAGTTCCAATGACATAGGAATAGTTTGACACATTTGTTGGCTGAATAGAAGGATGAACAGATAAGTAGACAGATGCACTTGTGTATACCTCATTGTAAAATAAAGCAATAATCCCTGTCCTACCTTTCTCACCTATAGGAGTCCTAGTGTGATGCTGCAGGGTAATGCACTGGACTGCAAGACCAGTTTAAACCACAAGGTCAGTGGTTCAAACCCACCAGCCACTCCTCAGGAGAGAGATGAGGCTGGTGTGGTCCCATAAAAAGTTATTTATAGTCTAGGAGCAGTCCTATGGGATTGCTATGAGTCAGAATTAAGTTGATGGAAGTGAGTTTTGTTTTGAGTTTAATGCCAGGAAAGTGGTGGTTCTGTGGTAGAATTCTCAACTTCCGTGTAGAAGACCCTGATTCAATTCACAGCCAACACAGCTCAAGTGTCCCCACCATCTGTCTATCAGTGGAGACTTGTGTTTTGCTGTACTGTTGAAAATTTTTCATAATAGCTTCCAGACTAAGACAAACTAGAAAGACCTGGTGATCTGCTTCCCAAAATCAGTCAATGAAAACCATGTGGATCACAATGGCCCAATTCTATTGTGTATTGGACTTATGGTGACCATGGTAAACAATGAAGCAGGTATCATTTTAAGAACTAAACCAACAACCACTGCTGTAGAGTTGATTCCAAGGCTGTACATATTTGCAAAGGCAGACTGCCTCATCTTTCTTCAGCAGAGCAACTAGTGGGTTCAATCCACCTACCTTTAAGTTAGCAGTCAAATACGTAACCAACTGCACCACCATTTTTAAGAATGAGAAACTTAAATGAGTGTACAATGCCTTCAGCCAGGCATTAAACAGGCACCAAAGAAATGTTCTCTCTCTACTTCTCGCCCTGCTTTACAACTCCATCTATCAAATCCTTCCCATAGTATCTGAAGAGTTAAGAATGCAGATATATTTTCCTGAGCTCATCCAGAGCTGAGGAAAGTTTCCATGTTTGTCTGTTGTCAGCTCTGAAGCAGAGCAGGGTCACTGTGCTTGCAGGTGTGAGCAGGCCATCAAAACCTTCACTGAGTTAGAAAAAGTGATTTCTGAAACATCACTGCCAGGCTGGCTGATGGTGAGGTGCCCATCTGAGCGTGTCCACTGTTGACAGCATTTGACAAGCATCATGTTGGCCTTAATTTTAGATGCTGCACAGCAGGAACTCTGGTATACATGAAGGCAGCATGACGTGGTGGAAAGAGTGAAGACTAGGGGTAAGAAGGTTGAACTCTGCCGCATACTAGTTGGGTGACTTTAAACAAGTCAGCCTGCCCTTGCCAATGCATGATATACTTCATTAGGACAGTGTAATGAGATAATGCCTGGAATCCTGGTGTGGCATTGTGGGACAAACACTGGACTGCTAACCACAAGGATGGCAGCTCAAATCCACCAACCACTCTTTGGAAACCCTATACAGGCTCTCTGTGAGTCAGAACTGACTCTATAGCACTTGTGGTTCAAATCGACCTTGTGGTCTAATGCTCATCCTACAGCGCCACACCAGGACTCTGTTATGAGTAAAGGGACATAGTCCCTGACCTGTGGCCGACTAATTTTGTGATTTGGGATATGTGCTTCATGGTAAAACAAGAAACAAGAGGAGCAGACTAACCGATCTTTGGGTTGCCTTTCAGAATGAGCATATAATATTCTCATTCTTTCTATGCTAATATTTATGCTAATAATATGCTAATCGGTTCTGACTCATAGTGGCCCGGCACAAGTTTTCTGAGGCTGTAAATCTTTACGGGAGCAGAAAGCCTCATCTTTCTCCTGTGGAACTGCTGGTAGTTTCAAACTGCTAACCTTGAGGTTAACACCCCGATTCGTAACCACTACACTTCCAGAGCTCCTTCTATTACATCCTACTCCCTTCTAATTCAGCTTTGTAGAGAAACAGAAATTTTACAAAAAGAGGCAGAAATAGAAGAAATGATAAGCCAGGCTTTCTTATAATGCAGCATCTGTTGACAATAAGAAACCTGAAGCTGAAAAACCATTTCCAAGGATTATAATTTCACAATATCCTAAGATCCTGCCTTGTCCAAGACCTGAGTTCTTTTAGGCCCAGCTCAATCTTGTCCAGACTCTAACTCTGTGTTAATTGTCAGGACTAGTATGAATAATTCATGGAATTTCTACACTAGAATGGCTTGGGAGCTATTCTTTGCAGATGTAGTTCTTCTTTTCATGTCTTTGGGTTGCTTGATTATGAGCTGTTTGGATAAAGTCTTTTAGCTTCCTTTGGCCTCAGTTGTTTCACTTGCAAGCAACAAGACTTCCTTTCAGCTCTAGAATTGTCTTTGGTTCTGTGATGGCAGGTGCCTCAGCCTGAGATCCGACATGCAGCTCACAAGCAGGAGCAACCCACGTAGACACGAGAAGATGAAGGATGTCATCTGATGATTAAACTCAAAAGAAATTATGCAAATTAGCAAAGGACATTGATCACGCAACATATGAGTCTAAGTGCAGTGCACGCAGATGTTGGCTAAATTAGATAAATGTGAGTTTGCAGTCACTCTGGTGCACAGATTGAGTTGTAAAGTTAAGGCAAACATAAAAGTTAATTACAAGACGGGAGTGATAAACACAGGGTATGTGTAAGAGGCCGATTAGGATTATTAACTGAGTGATTATCTCATGGTAAAGGTAGAGAGTTATGCGTTCTGGGCCCATCCCCTGACCACTGAGTAGTGGAGTTCCCACGTTTTATAGGGCATGGAAAACATGCTTCATTTTCATAAATGAGGTTGGTAAGACTTTGGGTTCTGGCTTAGAGAAGAAATCCTGGATCTTAACCATTCTCAGACTTCCTAGAACTGGTCAAAAGTGATCAATCCATATGCCTAGGTAATAGCTGTTATGAGAGTGCAAATGTTTCAATGTTGTTGCTATTTAAGTGTCGTTGAATCACTTTCCACTAATAGCAACCCGATATAGGGTTTCCAATGTGTAGCTGGTGGGTTTGAACCACCAACTTGCAGTTAGCAGTCCATTGCTTATCCTACAGCACCACACCAGGACCCCAGAACTTTCAACAGAACGTTAAAAAGAATCCAGGAAAAGCAGCCACAAGAAGAGCCTTGGCCCTGGAGCCAGATCACTTGGATGGACTTCTGTTTCCATCACTAATTCTTAGACGAGTTAGTTCAGCTTGCTGGACCACGCTTTCCACATCTGTCATGGAGACAACAACATCTTCTGTCTCTTGGGAGTTTTGTCAGGGTTAAAGGAATAAAATACTAAAAGCATTGTGTGGCACTTAGTAAACTCTCAGTAAATGAAGTATTTCTTACGACCAGGTTTTTTCTGGTCATGAGTTCAGTATCATCACAAAATGCAAACTGCCATTAAAAGATGGGTAGTTGGCTACACATGAAGTGAATCCGCTGGGAATAGAACCCAAGAATTTGGCCACTGAACCCTCAGGATCTCTCCACAGAAGCACTGGGTGGCACACAGTTCTGTCGGGTGAACTGCATTGTTTCTGAGTCGCTAGGAGGGAAAGCACTGAGCAACTATCTCAACAATCGAGTCAGGTTGTGACTTAGGGCAAACTTCTCCATGTTTTCATCAAAGATCCAGTCGTTGTTTCTCTCTTGACTCTCTGGCAATGCCAGCTTCCACATGACTTTCCTGATTCCATGAGATGATGTCTGTGGTGGCAGTCCCAGGGGCTGCTCACCCATCAGCTGGTATGTGGACTTCAAAGGTCTGTTGACACAGCTGCACACCACTGGGCCAGTGGTCGGGGCAGGCCTGGATGAAATGCTTTAGCCACACCTTGGGAACAATAGGACCAGCCCCAAGGGGGCCCGATAAACCACCCCAGCTCTTGGAGCATTGTTATTTAGTCACCAACAATTCAACATGCAAAAGCAAACTGGTTCTACCAAATGGGTCCCTGGAGTTGAGAAATTAGGAATCTGAGCCTTGGCCTGATCCAATTCCTGTCAGTGTAGAGTTCTGCTCACAGCTGATGTCTTATTGCAGGCAGGAGTGTCCTTCAGTCAAACTTCTGTTTTCAAAAATACCCTGAATCCTCTAAGACAATCCTTTAAAGTTTCTAGAAAGACAACAAGCTGACCCCAGTGTGTTAGACTTTTAAGTCTATACTATTTCCAGTTCCCAGGGAAGAACAGCATCAGCATAGAATTGTAAAATGTTGGAAACAACTTAAATAACCAGGTCCACACTCCGTATGTCACAAGGGAGACAAGTGCAGTTCAGAGGGGCTTAGCAACTTTCCTACAATCACAGAGCAAGTGACAGCTTCCACTGTGTGAAACCAGTAAGCTGGTAAGAGATTTGATCATATTAATAAGACTACTCCCTTATAATCAAATTGTAATTAATGTCTTCAAACATTTATATATATGAGGGAGCTTCAAAATAATTCATGGACAAATGCCATTATCTTTTCATTCCATTTTTCCATGAACTTTTAGAAGTCCCCTTGTGTATGTTACCTTTGTTGGTCCAACACCATCAGTAAAGTCCTTATGCCATAGATAATACCATCACCTTTACACAACGGCTGCACTTTATGCAAGACAGATTTGTTCTTTTCTTCTGGCAATTCATGGTACTTTCAATATTCTTCTCCAACACCATAATTCAAATGTATCAATTCTTCTATGGTCTCCATATTCATTGTCCAACTTTTACATGTGTATGAGGGCAATTGATTTGGGTCAGGCACACCTTAGTCCTCAAACTGCTATCTGTGTTCTTTGACACTTTAAGGAGGTCTTTTGCAGATGATTTGCCTAATGCAATATGTCATTTGATTTCTTGACTGCTGCTTCTATGCACGTTGACTGTGGATCCAAGCAAATTAAAGTCTTTGGCAACTTCAATATTTTCTCCATTTATTTATTTATTGGTCCAGATGTGAGGATTTTCCTTTTTTTTTTTTTTCACATTGATGTACAATCCATGCTGAAAGTTGTAGTCTTTGACCTTCACCAGTAAGTATTTCAAGTCCTCTTTGCTTCCAGCAAAGTTACATCACTTGCATATTTCAGGTTGTTAATAAGTCTTCCTTCAATCCTGATGCCACATTCTTCATCATATAACCCAGCTTCTCAGATTGTTTGCTTAGTTTACAGATTGAATAGGCATGGTAAGAGGATACAACTCTGACACATACTTGTCCTAATTTTAAACAATTCCCCTTGTTCTGTTCTACAGCTGCTTCTTGGCCTACGCATAAGTTCCTAATGAGCACAATTAAGTGTTCTGGAATACCCATTCTTCACAAACTTATCCATAGCTTATCAAGATTCATACATTCAAAAGCCTTTGTGTAGTCAATAAAGCTTTCAGCCAAGATCCATCTGATGTCAGCAATGATATCCCTCAATCCAAGTCCTCTTCTGAATCCAGCTTGAATTTCTGGCAGCTCCCTGTCAATGAATGGTTGCAAATGTTGTTGGATTATCTTCAGCAAAACTTTACTTGCATGTAATAATAATGATTATTGTTTGATGATTTCCAAATTCTGTTAGGTAACCTTTCTTTGGAATGGGCACAAATATAGATCTCT
>NW_006408601.1:9832000-9832904 GCF_000296735.1 Chrysochloris asiatica | reverse complement strand
TGATTTAATTTTTTTCAGCCTCAGCTATTGATGGTCTGGTCCACAGTCTGCCCCAGACCTTATTTTAACTAATGTTACTGAGCTTCTTCATTGTCTCTTCCACAGATGTGGTCAGTTTGATTCCTCTGTATTTCATCTGGTGAGTTCCATGTGTATAGTCACTTTTTATGCTGTTTACAAATATTTACAATGAATAAATCATTGATCTTGCAAAATTCTATCATGTGATTTCCGGCATCATTTCTATCACCGAGGCCCTATTTTAAAACTTCTGATCCTTCCTCTTTCCAACTTTTGTATTCCAATCACCAGTAATTATGAATGTATTTTGATTGCATGTTTAATCCATTTCTGACTGTAGATTGGTAGAATTTGTCAATTTCATCATCACTGGTTTTAGTAGTTTGTGTGTATATTTGAATAATAGTGGTAGTACTGATCTTTCTTGTAGGCATATGGATATTATTCTATTACAGGCATATGTACAGCTGTTTTCCTAGCATTGTACCTCAAGATAAAACTTGAAATGTTCTTTATAACAGTGAACGTGAGGACATTCCTCTTGAATTTATCATTCCCAGCATAGTAATTTATGTGACTGTCAGATTCAAAATGGCCCATACCAGTTCATTTTAACTTACTAATGCCTAGGAGATTGATCTTTGTGCATTCTACTTCAGTTTTGACAATTTCCAATCTTCCTAGATTCATATTTCATACACTCCATGTTCTGATTAATAATGGATGTTTGTAACTGTTTGTCCTCATTTTGACTTGTGCCACATCAGCAAATGAAGGGCCCAAAAGTTTTGCTCTGTTGTCATCAGTATGGTCAACTCTACTTTGAGACGGTAGCCCTTCCCCAGCCATAATTTGAGTGCCTTCCAAACTGAGGAAGGGGTCT
>NW_006408601.1:9826087-9827555 GCF_000296735.1 Chrysochloris asiatica | reverse complement strand
TGTTGTTAAGTGCCGTTAAATTGGTTTCCACGCATTGCAACCCTGTATAGGGTTTTCAGGGAACAGCGGGAGAGCTCGGACCTCCGACCTTGTGGTTCAAACCTGCTTTGCAGCCCTGTGCATTAACTCACAGTGCCACACCAGGAGCCGTTTAGATTTATGTTGTCTTAAAAATAATAATAATTTAAAAAAAAAAAAACTATGGTATTTTCATCCACCTCATATATATGCAAAAGGTGGGCAATGAATAGGGAAGACCAAAGAAGTGATGCCTTCTAAACTGTGGTGTGGAGAAGAAGGACTCCTGGTGTGGCACTGTAGGATCAACACTGGACTTTGAACCTGTTCAAAACCACCAAACCTGCTCAGCATTTCTTGGAAACCCTATGAGTCTGAACTGACTTAACAGCACTTAATAACACCACCACCAGAAAACGGAACAAATCTGTTTTACAAGAAGCACAGTCAGCATGCTCCTTAGAAGCGAGGGATGGTGAGACTTCGTCTCATGTACTTTGAACATGTTATCAGGAGTAACATAGTAACGAGTATGAGGATGGTACAGAACCAGACAGTATTTCATTCTATTGACCATAGGGTCCCTATGAGTCAGAACCAACTCGACGGCACCTAACAACCATTACAAAGGTAGGATATAGAAAAAAGATTTGGTGTTGGAATAAGAGGCAGAGAAAGCTCACACTTAAAGGGGAAAAAGCAGATGATGATGATAGCAACTAACACTTTGTTTGCTCTAGGCCCAACACTGTTCCCAGCTTGACTCTATCTCTTTCACTCACCAGTCCGTACCCAGCACTGATATCAAGCACTCAGTATGCTATTTATTATGGAGTGAATAAACAAAACAGGGGAGAAAGAATGTAGTATGAACGCAGCTCTTACCTAAAGTGTGAAACCTGCTATTTGGAAGGGGTGGTAATTATGTGCTCATTTTTCTAACATTTTTGAACACCAACCCTGTACCAGACATTGAACATAATACTGAAGATAAAGAGGTTAAAAAACAAACCAACAAGGTATCTCCTGGGTTTAAACAGTTGACCCTCAAGGGTAGAACCTCATTTAACCAGTCAATCTCCTGCTCTGGGGCAGGCACCCCACAGGGCACAGGGATGACCCAGACAGAGTGTCCTCTTCCTGCCCTCAAGCAGCTCACAGTGGTGTGGGTTGAGGAGATCAGGAACAGGACATGACTAATCTGCCTGGAGGGAGGGTAACACAGTTACCTTTCCCTACTTGACTTTAAAAAATTTTTTTCATGGAAAAATTCCATTACCTTTTAATTCCACTTTCCGTGATTTTTGAAGTCTTCTCATATATATTCGTATATGTACTTTTTTTTTTTTTTTTAAAGGTTTTTATTGTGGATTGAGTGAACGTTTACAGGGCAGATCATCAGTTTTACATTCAACAAATCATACACTTTGTTTCATTACAATGATGATAA
>NW_006408601.1:9794384-9825251 GCF_000296735.1 Chrysochloris asiatica | reverse complement strand
TCATCAAATGTAGCAATTTACCCTTGTTTCTTTTATCAAAAATTATTTTGTTCTTTTTTTTTTTTTTAATCTTCCTCTAGTTGAGTTCTGATTATCAAGCCATTGAGGCTAAGTCAAATGGGTGCTATCTGCAACTTTGGGTGTTCTTGTGCATCTTCTCTCAGTTCATATCAGCTGGATGCTTCACTCTCAGCTCTAGCCCTCTGTGGCTATGTCCTTGTCCATAGACTCAAGTGTCCCCAGGTCTCACCACACTTTGGACCAACCTGTGCTTCCTCTTCTCTCTCTCTCATCTCCAGGTCAACGGGAGTCTGTGGCACGTGTATATGTACTGTTTTAATGTAGGACATTTTTTTAAGTTTATATGATGCAGAAATATACTGAGGACAGAACTCATGGGCCAGTTTTATAAAAATGTTCCTCAGTATATTATTTTCTATTACTCCAAGACTAATAAACTATTTGCCAACAAGTCAGCTCCAACTCCTGGAAACCCCATGCATGTCAAAGTAGAAGTTTGTTCCACAGAGTTTTCAATGGCTGTGACCATTCAGAAATAGATTGCCATGGCTTTCTTCCGAGGAACCCCCAGTCTTTTGGTTAACAGCTGAGCTCATTAATTGTTTATACCACCTGGGACTCCATTATTCCCCCAAACCCAAAAAGCAACTGTCATAGAGTTGATTTCAACTTTAAGCCTCCCTGTATAAGGGTTTCTGAGGCTGTAAGCCTTTATAGGAACAGACAGACTCATCTTTCTCTCAAGGAGTGGCTTTTGGGTTTGAACCGCCAACCTTGCAGCTAGTAGTCCAATGCCTAATTCACAGCACTACCAGAGCTCCTTCCATTATCCCCAAAGTATTTCAAACATTTTGGAACAGCAATCACTAGATAAATAGTAGCAACTGTTGCTACAACTGAATCCAAGTTTGCAAACATCTACCCAGAGCTCATTCATTTAGTAGAGAAACTCACAAGAAGTCATGGTGAACTTGAGGGGAATTTGAAATACAGTCGCTACATTGCCTGAGCCACTCTGACCAATTCTAGATCCACAATTAGCAAAAGTCAACTGCAAGCTCCCTTACCTCCTGGATTTCTTGTAAGACCCTCTTTAAACCTGTCCATTTGGGAGCTCTGGTGGCATAGTGGGTTATGTACTAAGCTGTTAACCACAGAGTTGGTGGTTCGAACCCACCATCCACTCCTTAGGAGAAAGATAAGGCTTTCTGCTCCTGTAGAGAAACCCTATACAGGGTTGCTGTAAGTTGGAATCAACTCCACAGCACTCAGCAACAACAGATTTCTCTAGAAGCCTTGATGGTGGGTGATCAAGAGCTTGGATGCTAGTCAAAATGTGGTCCTTTTGAACCCAGCAAAAGCAGTTAGGGAGAAAGATGGGGCAGTCTGTTTCTACAAAGATTACAGCCTTAAATAGCCTTGGAAACCCAATGGGGAAAGTTCTACCCTGTCCCATAGGATGGCTTTGAGTCAGAACCAACAATAGCTGGTTGGGCTGAGATTCATTTGCTGGCAGAACAATCAACTAGTCAAAGGGAGCAGGGAAGACTGAGATTTGGTTGTGAGCAGCTGCGACCAACCCAGCCCATGGGGATTTGTGCACTTTAAAGGTCTCCACAGCTGTTTTGTGGTGGCTGTGCCAGCAGCACGTGCAGCTCAAGAAGTGCAAGCCCACACTGCTGGACTGGATCAGGAAATAGAACTGGAAAGGCAAGCACCTGGCAGGGGAGGGGCTGGAGGAAGCTACTGAGGAGGCGAGTGTGGAAAGGCAGATGAAAAGGGCTAGGATAACCACTAAGGAAAGCAACTCCTTCCTTACCCTTCCTGCCCAGGTCAGTGGGGGAAGGACCTGCTCTCTTCAAAATCAGTGAATGAGACTGTTTGGTGGTGAAGGAAAGGAATATGATTCAGAAATCTCTTGACGGTTACCTCTGAAGCCAAGCACCTCAGATGACACACATCTTTCCCTACTACATATAGCTTTAAAAAAAAAAAAAATTATAACCTTATTTGGTGCTGAACTCATTACACACATCTTAATTTTCTGAGTTATGCAACCTATTTGAATGGCAGCATAGAGTTGAAAAATGAGTCTAACTTCAGAGATTACACAACATGGTGACTACAAAATGGGCGGAAACAAAAGCAGGAGCATTCTCTTGGATTATACAGCTAATAACATGAATATGTTTGATGGGAGTAGTGGTGGAAAGGTTTCAAGCTTGTCCCCTGATCTTTCCTTCTTGGCAAACGTTTTCAATAGTCCTATGGCACCGTAGGATAAGCACTCGACCTTAAGGTCAGTTTGAACCACAAGGTTGGCAGTTCAAACTCACCAGCCGTTCCTCAGAAACCCTATACAAGGCTGCTATGAGTCAGAATCAACTCATCGGCTTTACCAACAACATGTCTTTCTTCAATAGTCCAGAAGTACTTCACACTTATACAGAACTTCAAATCAACACATTACAAAGCAATGAGTAGAGCTATTTTACCTTGCTTTCTTTTTCATTTGTATGAAAAGGTCATTAAGATTTAAGATTCAACAATATAATCTCACTCTGAGTTTCATCATATTCTCTGAATTTTACTTTTCATCATATTCAGGGAGATGAAGTATAACTTGTCATTAAAATAAGAATTACATATCCCATCTGGTTTTTGTTTGTTGTTGGGTTGTTATTTGAGGGAGGACTAAATGGTTAAATTAAGGGCTAGTTAAAGACGAAGTAAAATTGTCAGCACAGGAACTTTCAGAGGTTGTAAAGTGCAATATTTGAACTAGAATTGGTCATCACTTAAATTTTTGTGTTCCTCAGTTTTCTTCTCTATAAAATAAAAGGGGAGCACAACAGTCCTATGAAGCAAGTGGCAGGCATGGTGGTGGTGGTGTGCTGTGGAGTCGGTTCCGACTCATAGCAAACCTGTACAGGGTTTCATAGAGACCTTGTACAGGGTTTCCTAGGCTGTAAATCTTTACGGGAGCAGAAAACCTCATCTTTCTCCTGAGGAACAGCTGGTAGTTTTGGACTGCTGACCTTGAGGTTCACAGCCCCATTCTATTCATAACCACTACACTAGCAGAGCTCCTTAGTGGAAGATATTGTTGTTGTTGTTGTTGTTAAGTGCCGTCGAGTAGGTTCCGACCCATAGCGACCCTGTACAGGGTTTCCGAGGGTGTAAATCTTTACGGGAGTAGAAAGCCTCATCTTTCTCCCGCGGAGCGCCTGGTAATTTCGGACCGCTGACCTTAAGGTTCACAGCCCGATTCATAACCACTACGCTACCAGCAGTTAGAAAAGCCTTAAGAGTTAGGTTTTGCTTCAGATCCCAGGCCTGTCATTCACTGTGTGACCGTAGACTTGTTGCTTTAAAATGCTGTGCTTCACTTTCTGGTGCCACAAATGGTTAACATCTGTGCAGTGTCACCAGAGGAAACAGCGCCCTGTGTTCGTTCAGCACAGGTACTTACTTACTTGCCATTCCAAGCACCTGCATCTTAAATGGCCCCTGGATCAACACATGTGAGAGTATTAGTCATTGCCTGAACGAACACAGGGCTATCAGAGAGGCTGCTTCTGAAAAGAGTCCCTTTAAAGATTGACAGGCTTGGAAACCTTAAGGAGCCGTTCTACTCTGCTCTATAGGTCGGCTGTAAATCGGAATCGACTTGATGACAGAGGATTGTGCAAGCTGGACTATACTCCAGGGCTGTAAAAATGTTGGGTAGATTGGGCAGATCTGAATCTGAGCAATCCTATAATCGCTGACGGGAAGGGGAAGAGGGTCAATCTGGAAAACAGTGGTTAACACAGAAAAGTGTCCACCTTTTGTCGTTGTCTTTTTAACGCCACCTTGCTCCACACCACACCAGCTGTCCCGGGGGTGGGGGAATCAGTAAGAAACAACTAACTGCTCAGACTTGTCGTGGTGTGGGCCTACCCAGAGGCTTGGGCTTTATTTTAATTTCGAGGAGCTATAAACAGAGACTCGGTTGCGCACTGTTCCAAGTCAAAAGGCCCGCTTTCAAGTCGAAGCGAGTTCCTGAGCAATACTTGCCTGAAACTGGGTCGGTCACCCGCCCTCGCTGGCGGCTAGGAGAGGACAGAGACAAGACACTACGAACCGTTCGGGGATGCGCCACCGGTCGCCACTAAGGCCCGGGGCTCTGCATGCATGGCGACCCTGGCCGCAGTATCCCAGCATCCCCACCCTTATCGCGTCTGGAAAAGTATCCCACGCTGCGAATCAGCAACTGATAAAACTAAGTAGCCGGGCTGGAGGAGTGCGCCCCCGGACCTTGCAGGAGCTTAGAGACTTGAGATTAGAGGAGGAGGAAGAGCCCAAGGCAAGCAGTTGATAGATGGGCGCCCAGATCTAGGAGCGGTTGGGCAACACATGAGGCCCCCAACACCAGCAGCGGTCCCAGAAAAGGGGAAACGTTGAAAAGTTGAGAAGTGCGTAACAAACCAAACAGTACAGGCACCCGCCTAGGTTTCCCTGTGATCGTTGGGGTCTCCCAGTCCTGCTGTTATTCTAGAACTCCACAATATACCCGGTTTAAGGCTTGGAAGCCGAGCAAAGTGAGGGACGACAACAGGGAGGGAGAAGGAAGGAATGGGTGGGAAACCAGGAGATGGGAGACAGCGGACGCCGGCGGGAACGGGCTTGGAGGGTTTTCAATTGTACTCCTCGTCCTCCCACACCTGAGTTCTCGCAGCACGGTCAAGGCCGCAAGCGCAACGAGTCTAGCACTAGTTAGCTGAGCCTCTTCCCCTAGTAACCCATGGAAGCCAGGGAGGAGTAGGTGGGCATCGCAATCACGTTTGCCAGGGATGGAAAAGGGGATGGTCCCGGCGGGAGTTTTCGGGGCAGGTGAACGGATCGCAGGCAAGGCAGGAGTGGGTCGGCTGGGTATCGTGAGGGCGTCCGCGTCCCAGCGCGCGAGCCCCGGGCGGGCTAGACCTCTTCCCCAACTTTGAGTAAGGGGAGGGGGATTTGCAAAATTAAAAAAAAAAAAAGTTGTTGAACTTTCCCCCCAACTCTGCCTAGGGGCGGGACCGGAGGGCGGCGCCTGCACCCTATTTGCCGGCGGCTCGTGGCGGGAGGCTGGGATTGGCGCGCCCGGTCCGGGGTCGGGACTGGCGGCGTGGGGGAGGGGAGCGGCCCTCCCCGCCCGCGGGATCTGCTCGCGCTGGGAGCGGGTTAATTTCAAATCGGGTACTTGACTGCTCCCGGACGGTCACGTTGCCTGTGTCAGCCCGCCAGCCCGCCAGTCCGGGTCCCAGCGTTTCCCTCCCGCACCCACCTCGGCGCGGCGTAAGGACGGACTGACGACCCCACACGCGGGCTCCAGGGCCTGAAAGGGGTAGCGGTGCCCAGGAGTCCCAGCTCAGCCCCCTCTGGCTCACACCGTGTGGTGAACTGACAGGTCAGTGGGACGCAGAGGGAACCGAAGCCCGGGCGGCCGGGAGCCGGGGACCGGCTGGGACGGGCGGTGGAGGCAGCGGCGGCCGTTTCCCGCCTCCCGCTCCGCCGGGGGCCGTGGAGGGAGGAGCTGGGCTCCCGCGCAGAGGGGCGAGGGGGAGGGGCGGGGATGCCGTGGTTCCGGGCACGGGTTTGCCCGCGCTCAAGCCCCGCGCTGAGAAGGGGCGGTGCTGGCCACGGTCCGGCTTTCCGCGCCAAATTTTTAAATCGAAGGCGGAAGGTCCGGGACCGCCCCTGACGCCTCCAACCAATCGCTAGCCCACGACCGGCTCTCTGATTGGCCGGGAGTCGTTTCCCTGGAAACCGCGAAGATGCTGTCCAGGAACTGTCGGGCCCGCGGCGGGCTGACTGGGCGGGGGAGGGGCAGCTGACCCGGCCGAAGGGGGAAGTGCGCGGGACTCGAGGAGGTGGCGGCAAGGGGACTGCACCTGGCTGCTCTCCTGGGCAAATTAACCCTTCGGTGGAGGGGAATTAGTATCGTGCCGCGAACTGGTCACACGCAAAATGTGAACATACTTTGCGTCTTTAAGGAATTTTTTAAATTTAAAAGTCTTAATCATTAAAGCGCTCTTTAAATGCCCAGCAGTACCTTTGGCGCCTAGGAAATGAATTTGGAAGATTCATATCAATGTCCCGAAACTTTGCTGCTGAGCGCGACACGTGTGTGTAAGGGGGGAAATTCAGGAATCTGGATGCAGACTTGTTACCCAGATATTCCAGGTCGTGTCTGCTCCGCCTGAATCTGGACTCCGGGACACTCAGTCCCGAGACTTGGTATGAGAACAGGTGGGTGCTTGCTGCGGTCTATTCCAGGATGGTGGGTATGAAATCTGGCCTGCCTTCTCTAAAGATGGGGGAAGGCTGTCGCTGGAAATTCCGAGGCTTACCCGAAGCCTCATGGCAGTGGGTCGGTTCTGCTATATGATCTGGGTTTGCTAGATAATTTTCTGACCTTTTTTAAAGCTCATTGACTAGTGGGGCTCTATCTCTAGTCGGGAATAGAATTTATATCTAGTCTGTGGGGGTTTTTTTCCCCTTTGTGTGATCAGCGGTGTCTGTGGATGAGTTTTCAACAAAAAGCTTCTTGGTTCTTATTTTTCCCCAACTTTTTCTATTTTCTTTAAGGATACTAATTTTTTTTAGTAGCATTGCTTGGACTACTTGATCCATTGGGATTTTGGAAGAAATGTCAGATTTTTTCATTTTCAAAGAAACTCTAAATGTGTGAGAAATTTACAGAATGGAAAATGAAAAGGTACTCTTTCCTTTCAGTATTCACCCTTAAATGCAGTGTAATCCTAATGTAACAATTTTTCAATATCCAATACTTTATTAATACAATGTTTTTTTTTGTTGTTAACCTTTGTAAAAATCTAGAAGGAAAGGAAATTTAATGTGGAAGATAGGGAGATTTGCTTAAAGTAATCGTTTTAGTTTTTAATGGGCTGGTGGAAGTCTCAGAAAAGCAGAGACACTGTTGTAATGTGCCATGGAGTTGATTCCGACTCATAGCGACCCTGTACAGGGTTTCCAAGGCTGTAAATCTTTACAGGAGCAGAAAGTCTCATCTTTCTCCCGCAAAACAGCTGGTAGTTTCGAACTGCTGAACCTGAGGTTAGCAGCCCAATTCGTAATTACTACACTACCAGATAGTACAGTCTTTTAAAAAAAAAACAAAAAAAAATAATTTTTTTTCTTCCTTTTTCTTTTCTTAAGAAAGTAAAAAACTTTTTTTAAGAAAGTAATATCTGTTAGCTGCATTGTGATATTTCTGAGGATTCTTGAACATAGGAATTCAAAAAGGACATTTGACACAATATGAGATTGAATTTATTTCTAAAGTTAATTTTTTGCCTGTCAGCGTCCTCAGCTATGGGAGCTGGAAAACACTTTAAAAGTAAACATTTTGTAAAATTATAAAAACAATTATCAATCAATGGGTTATATCTTGATTGGTGTCTTAATATTGATAGATTAAAACCCAAATAAATTTATATACAAATTTCTTAAAAGTTGTCAGTACTGGTCAAATAAACCAGTTGGGATATTGCTCCTGATGGTTCCAGGCAAAGGACAGGAGCCTTTAGAACAATCCCACTCTTGGCCTTAGCACATGCTCTCAGGCATTTCTCATTGAACTCATCCTACTGACTTCTAGGCAAAAGCACTATACTTAGAATGAGAAGATCCTATTTCAAGGACTTCAGCCTTTATTTCAATTTCTGCTAAATGAGAATAAGACAGGTGGTAAAATGACAAGTGGACAACCACTTGATCAATCCTAAAGTGTCACATATAAACTGGTCCCATGAATTCATACTTGAGTTCTTAATGAAATATTAGTTGGTCTCTCATGAGTTTCACTTACTGCCATCCCAGGCATTTCTTTGAAAACAGATGCAGGTAAAAATATATGAAGTCCCTGGTGTCCAAATATGGAAAAAAACATAGCCCGCTGCTGTCTAGTGGGTTCTGACTCAGTGAACCTGTAGGACAGAATAGAACTGCTCCCTGTTCATCTTATTTATGAACTGGTGCTTATTTACCTGTGTTTTGTAGAGTAACAGTCCCACTTCTGCCAGGAAACCAGCCTTGTGACCTTGGATAACTAATTTACTTCCATGTGACTCATTTTCTCCCTCTGCACAGTGTTGCTTTTGGTGTTAAGTATAGTGAAGTCAGTTCCGACTCATAGTGACCCTGTACTGGGTTTCCAAGGAGTGACCCGTGGGTTTGAATTGCTAACTTTGTGTTTAGCGGTCTAGTGCTTGCCCTACAGCGCCATATCAGGAGGAGTCCTGAACAGCAAGGGGACTGAATATTCCCAGAACAGACACTTCAGATCAGCAATACTGCTTTCTCAGGCATTCTTCAGCTCCCTACTGGTTACTTCTGACAAGTCTAACCATATAAGCAGAACTTGCCCTTATCTCCTTGGCTTTCTTCCACGTCACTGAGCATTTCTTGAGTAGTCATTGTAGTAGGCAAATGAACAGATTGCTGAAATGTAGGTTCTGCTTTGGAGGCGCATATTTAGTGTCGTGAATAAAAAACACTCCTAAGAGTTTTGGATCTCAAAATTCCAAGTCCTATTAGGCAAAGACTGGAGTCTTAGTATGGTGCTGTAGCATAGCATTGGACTGCTAACTGTGAGGTGGATGGTTTAAACCCACCAGTTGCGCTCCTTGGAAACCCTATACTATATTGCTATGAGTCGGAACCAACTTGATGACACTTAACAACATTAGGCAAAGCTTAGTGAAAGATATATAGGAACTCTTCTCTAAATCTAAACCTCTTCTAAAATTTAAAAATTTAAGTTGCAATCCTGATAGTGTTTTTTCCCCCTTAATTATTGAAATAAGAGATATGCATTTAGATCCATGCTTTGCTGCAGAAGTAATGGTGGTGGTGGTTCTGTGCTATGGAGTCGGCTCCCTGTACAGGGTTTCTGAGGCTGTAAATCTTTACAGGAGCAGAAAGTCTCATCTTTCTCCCATGGAATGGCTGATAGTTTCAAACTGCTGATCTTGAGATTAGCAGTCTAACTTATAACCAATATGCTACCAGAGCTCCTTTTACTGCAAAAGTAAAAATGGGAAATTTAGCTATTAGAATAACATGTGCCAAGCAATCACTGAACTATATTTATCAATTTAGGGTTCATGCGCTAGACCGCAAGATTGCTTTGAACCGCAAGGTCAGAGGTTCAAACTTACCAGCCACTCCTCGGATACTCTATACAGGGTCACTATGAGTCAG
The DNA here is from genome assembly GCF_000296735.1 of Chrysochloris asiatica. Lineage (NCBI taxonomy): Eukaryota > Metazoa > Chordata > Mammalia > Afrosoricida > Chrysochloridae > Chrysochloris > Chrysochloris asiatica. The sequence goes on along the minus strand of NW_006408601.1, from coordinate 9,815,981 downwards.
TACCAACTCAATGTCACTTCATAAAAACAGCAGCCATCTTGGTGGTGTTGCTGCCTGACCAAAATTCTATTTACTATACAATCTCTATAGTCAAAAGCCCTCTGATAAGTCCTGTTTTACAATGGCTTTTAGTTATTTAACTTTCTTTTTTTTTTTGGACCAGGAAAACCTCTTTTTTGAGCCACATAAAAAGGTACTGATGAAAACACCTCTAAAAGAATCCACGACGTCAAATATAGTGTTGGCGGAGATACAAACTGACTTTGGCCCATTAACGACGCCCACCAAGCCCAAGGAACTCTCCCAGGGTGAACCGTGGACACCTACAGCCAATCTGAAAATGCTTATCAGTGCTGCTAGCCCTGAGATCCGTAACAGAGATCAGAAAAGGGGGCTATTTGATAACAGAAGTGGGCTACCTGAGGCCAAAGACTGCTTAAATGTAGGTCTTCAAACGGCTGGGTGGAAGTTGCGGGGTGGGGGTGTTGAACACAGTTTGAAGTGCCTTCAATATAAAGCATTGTCACCTGCCAAGCACTGTTAGCCTCCTGCAGCATAGTAGAATGGCTGGGACCCCATCAAAATATAACACTTGGGATTCTGTACCTTTGCCTTACTTTTAGTTTAAGATTCCCTTTCAAACCTGCTCAACAGTTAGTACTTGCTTCTCCTGCCTTTGTTTTTCCCTATAAACTTGGCAGCTGTTGAAGCCAAGCATGGATAGAAATATTAGTCATTGACTACAAACGCCCCTAGTAAATCTGTCAGACTTTCTTTTAGAATAAAACATCATTTGCCTTTTTGTTTGTAGGAACACTTGTCTGGAGATGAGTATGAGAAATCTCAACCAAGTCGGAAAGAGAAAAGTTTAGGTTTGTTGTGTCATAAGTTTTTAGCTCGCTATCCTAACTATCCTAACCCTGCCGTGAATAATGACATCTGTCTGGATGAAGTAGCTGAGGAACTGAGTAAGTACACAAAGAACTCACTGAAATAGTTAATAATTAAAGTGACTGTATGTACTTCGTCCTTTAGAGCCATGTTCACCTGGCCAGTGTTTATACATGACACAAATATGGCCACATGGAAACACTCATAAAAACCTCTAAGATCCTATTCAGTTTACGAATATCACACATGCAGTTTCTACTTTCAGTGAAGCTTAAAACAGCTGAATAAAATAACAGCTATTGCTTCTGAGTGGCATCTCAACAGCTCACTTTTCAAAGGCAACATTGTTTTATGACTTGTATCACAAACAGCTACAAGCCTTAAATTTTGTCTTGTTCCTCTCCTGAAGAACAATGCTGGCAAATCGAATTGAGTGTTAGTAAGATTGCAGTTTACACTGAGAATCCACTTCTGTAAATGGAAGAGGAGCTCTCAGCCACTCAGAAGTCCCTGGGCCACATAAATAGTTAGCACTCAATGGCTAACTGAAAAATTGGTGGTTCAAACACACCCAATAGCACCATGGAAGAAAGGTCTGGCAATACAGGAACTTAAGATTCATTCGTGAACAAAAAGAACAAAATCTTGGATCTCGTGGACCTTACATTCTGTGGGGACAAGCAAAGACTGTAATTTATTGTTGCGTCCTGGTATGGTGCTGTGGGTTAATGTGCTGGAATGCAAAGTCAGTTTGAACCACAATGTCTGCAGTTCAAGCTCACCTGTCACTCCTAGGGAACGCTATACAGAATCACTACAGGTCAGAATCGACTTGATGGCATTTATCATCTGCCATTCAAGTCAATGCCAACTCATTGCATACCCAACTGTGTAGAGTAGAACTGCACTCCATGCATTTTCCAGTCTGACATCTGGAATCAGAAGCAGCTTGTCAGGCTATCTTTTGATATGCCTCTGGGTGGGTTTGAACATCAACCTTTTGGCCAGCAGTCAGGTGCTGAGTAATTCCAATATATATCACAAAGTAATGTGTGTTGTGGATAAAAGAAAATAACAGAATGAGAAATCAGAAGTGCTGCGGTGGGGATACTTTGCAATTTAAAACTCAGTGGGCAGGGCAGGCTTCCTTGAGGTGGTGCTATCAGAGCAGGCAAGGACTTTAACTGCTTATTGTGGCTTGGGGAAAGTTTACAAATTGGTTGTCATTCAACAATTCATACATGGGTTTTTTTCATGAGATTGATTATAATCCCACAATATAACAGCACTCTCCCCACTTCTTCCCTGGGTTTCCCATTCCTATTCGTCCTTCTTTCCTGTCCCTTCCTGCCATCTGAGCTTTGTCCCTGGGCAAATGCTGCCCTTTTGGTCTCTTATGGCTGATGGTTCTAGGAAATGCATTCCTCCCTGGTATTACTGTTCACCTTATAGGCCTGTCTGTTGAACAGAGTCTAAGGAACATAGTCTCGGGGATTCTACCAGTACCTACCAGAACAGTAAGCCTGTTTTTTTTATGATTGTGAATTTTAGTCCCCATTTTTCTCCCACTCTGTAGAACCTTCTATTGTGATCCCAATCAGAGCTGTAGGTAGTGGTTGCTTGTTAAGCATGTCGGGGTGGTTCTAACTCATGGTGACCCTGCATAGGGTTTCCAAGGAGCAGCGGGTGGGTTTGAACTGCTGACCTTGCAGTTAGCAGTCCAGTGCTTATCCTAGAGCACCACGCCAGGACTCTTGGTGTAGTGGCAGCCAGGCACCATTTAGTTCTCTGGTGTCACGGTCATGCAGGCAGGGCTCACATGACCCATTAGACCTTTGGACCTTTGGTTACATGAGTCTTTTCTTCACTCTTCGCTTTGGATTGAGAGAGACTAATAGTTGTGTCTTAGATGGCCAGTTGCTACTCACCAAAGTAGGAAGCAGAGCATGTCTTTGTGCACTATGTTATACCAAATGACCTTGATGTCCCCTCAGACCATGGTCCTCAGTCCCCAGGCCCAGCAACTCATTTCTTTAAGATGTTTGGTTATGGCTAAGATGTTTTCATCACTTCATCTCCTATATGATCTGCTATATATGTGTATATTTTTGCAGCACATATAAATACATCTGCAGAAATATCTTCTGCCAAACATATATATATATGTATATATACATTATATGTATAATCCCTCTGTTCAGCTTGTATGTCTTATCTGTGTGTCTACTTGCAGATTATTGTTACTACTATTATCACAAGATTAGGTATTTACCTGAGTTGCCTTTTATACTTGCACCTCCCAGTTACCATCCTTTGCTGTGGTCATTTTGTACAGACTTCCCCCTTATTGCATATGGCCCTTCCCTTCAGTCAAGTTCATTCACGTCTAATCTTTAGTTCAGTGATTGTCTCTCCCTACCACTCTCATCCCATCCATGGTAACCATCAAAGAAGGTTTCTTTCTGTGGGTAAACCAAGAGCAAGAGTTTCAAAGAAGCAAGGGAATAAACTATGAGGACAATGGAGAAAGGGCTTCAGGAAGGCAGAGGAAACAGCCAATGCAAAGGCCTCCAGGTAGAACCATATCTGACATATTCCAGGGACAGCCAAGAGCCAGTAGAATGTACCTTTCTTAAATAATGTTTTATAAATGCTTTTCCAGAGAGGCTACATTTAACCAAGTCTTGAATTTAAATCAATATTGAAAGTGTGTTTGAGATGTTGAACAGAGAATGCTAGCATTGAAGAATATTGAAAACCCAATCTGAACACACTGATGGAGGTTATAGAATTACTAGTATTACATTGTTAATGCTAGCCACCAAACAAGCACAGTGAGACTCAAAGGATATTGTTGTTGTTGTTGTTCAGTGCCATAGAGTCGGTTGCCACTCATAGTGACCCAGTATAGGGTTTCCAAGGAGTGGTTTAAACCACTCACCTAGCTGTTCAAACCAACCATGCAGTCTAACACGTTAACCAACAATTCCACACCAGGACTCCAAAGAAGGACATCTATATTTCTTATTTTATATCTGGGTTTTTTAAAACGATGTCACAGTTGTGTACTGTTGTGAAATCTCGGAATACTTGGTACCTCTTATATAACTATCATAGGTAGCTCAGCAGGGGAGAGTGTGGTAGGGTAACAGGAAACATGGATTTAGAGTATTAAAATCCTAGTTTACCACTTACTAGAAATCCTTTGTGGTTATTGTTAAGTGCCAAGGAGTCTGGTCCTGTATAGGGTCTCCAAGGAGCAGCCAGTGGGTTTGAAACATGAATCTTTCGGCTAGTAGTCCAGTGCTTATCCTAGAGTGCCACAGGAGTGCTTAGGTGGTACAAATAGTTAACACACTTGACTGCTAAACAAAAGTTTTACATAAAGAATTCGAGCATCCACTGATTTTCATAGTGTGAGAGTGGTCCTGAAGTTCGTTCCCTCTCGTACCATAAGAGACAAAGCCCTTCCATTCTAAACATATTTAAAAATCTGACCCAATATATGATTGTGTGTTCTTTGTAGATGTTGAGCGCCGGCGCATTTATGATATCGTGAATGTTCTTGAGAGCTTGCACATGGTGAGCCGCCTCGCCAAAAACAGATACACCTGGCACGGGCGGCACAATCTCAACAAAACACTTGGGGCTTTGAAGAGCGTCGGGGAGGAGAACAGATATGCAGAGCAGATCATGATGATCAAAAAGAAAGAATATGAACAAGAATTTGATTTCATTAAGAGTTACAGTATAGAGGATCATATCATCAAATCAAACACTAGCCAAAATGGACAAGCAGACATGTGTTTTGTTGAACTCCCTGGAGTGGAATTTCGGGCAGGTAAGAGGCAATGTTGAGAACCCCAGTTTGCATGCATTTCTTTTAGGTCTAAAGAAAAAAAGATTCAGTAAAGAGCTCTGCCCTAAAGTTACCAGGGAGGTTTCCAAAAGCTTCTGGAAAATTCCATTCTTTTTTCATTGCCTTTTTCTACAAATTTTTTGAAGGTCCCTCACCTCGCTGCCTTTGATATTAAAAAGCTATTATTGTTAACTATATGTTCAGGCTGTGGTATGTGTAGCCTTGTGGCTTTAGAAGTCATGTGTCCCTTCATTCATTTGAATTCTCTAATCCTCATCCTTCTCCAAAGGTTCTGTCAACAGCCGCAAAGACAAGTCTTTAAGAGTGATGAGCCAGAAATTTGTGATGTTGTTTTTGGTGTCAACGCCTCAGATAGTAAGCCTCGAAATTGCAGCCAAGATTTTAATTGGGGAAGACCATGTGGAAGATTTGGATAAAAGCAAATTTAAAAGTAAGTGCAATGGACTGGCGTAGACTATTGCATTTTGGACCTATTCTTAAAAGGCTGAGTCTTATTTATAAACTGATTTCCAAATATATTTGGTACATAAACAGGTCGTCTCTAATTACTCTTTTATATTTTCACTTCTTCCCCAAAGCTATTCTAATACTGCTGCCTTAATTATGTGTTGTTATTTTTGTTAAATACCATCAGTCAGTTCCGACCCATAGCGACCCTGTATAGAGTTTCCAAGGAGCAGCTGGCGAGTTTAGACTGCCAATTTTGCGGTTCAAACCAACTTTGTAGTCCAGCGCATTAACCCACAGCGCCACACCAGGACTCCCTAGTTATCTAGTGCTGCTATAATTAGAAATACCATAAATGGATGGCTTGAACACACAAACTCTTTCTCTCACAGTTTAGGAGGCTAAAAGTCCAAATCCAGAGTGCTTACTCTATGGGAAGGCTTTCTTTCTCTATTGACTCTGGAGAAAACTCCTTGTCTCTTTTCAGCATCTGTGGGCCCAGCATTCCTTGGAGACCTCCCTGTGTTTTAGCATCAATCTTCCTCTGGATCTAGGAGCTTCACAGTGCAGCCCCCCACCCCCACCCCCGTCTAAAGGACACATTCCCAGCTCTTCTTTCTTGGTGATACTAGGTCCCTCTCAGCTCTGCTTGCTTGTTTAATCGCTCTTATTTTTCAAAAGAAATTGACTCAAGATACAACCTAATCCTGCAGATTGTATCTGGCCTCATTATCATCACAGAAGTGAGGATTTACAACACAGGATAATCACATCAGATCAGGGCTGATCACATCAAATCTCACTGTGGGGGAGGATTGCATCATATTAGATCTCATTATGGAACTGATTGTTGTTATTTTTGAGTCAGTTCTGACCCATAACGACCCTGTATAGGGTTTCCTAGAAGCAGCCAGTGAGCTTGAACCACTAATTTTTCAGTTCAAACCCACTTTGCAGTTCAGCACGTTAACCCACAGCACTACACCAGGACTCCCAACTGATTACTACATCTTAAAGTGCTAAACCACCGAGAAGCCTAGCTCAGCCAAGTTGACACAAAACTATCACAACTGCTTTAGCTAACTTATAGGATTCTAAGATACACGTAACTTTTATCTGACACATTCACTTACCAACAGTTCCTGAAAAGTTACCCCATTTGACACTGGTAACATTGTCGCCGTTTTACAGACCCAGATGGTCAGTGTCTGAAGTTGAAAAGGGTAATAAGTTGTATTTACTCTTTACTCTTTCCACTGACTCATATGTACAAAAGCAGAAACAACTTGTCTAAAACTGGGCCCTGAAATGACTGGCCCCATATGATAACCACAAGGTCCACGGTCTGAGCAAGCCAGCCACTTCTCGGGAGAAAGATGAGGCTTTCTGATCCCATGGAGATCTAAAGCCTCAGAAAACTTTATACAGAGTCGCGATGAGTCGGCTAAACCATTAAAAAAAATGGTTTTAGCCAGACTATCTGCTAAATAAATGCCTGCTTGGAAGTTGGACTAGGTTCTTAAGGCATAACTGTGCCCTCACCTCATTCCAGATTTTGCAGGTGGAAAGGGGACATGGAAAGAGTGGCTTAACTAATGTAGAGTTGCTTGCTGCCAAAAACACACCCACCTCTGCTGGGAGTATCAGCAAACCACAAGGAAGTGCCAGCTTGGACACAGGCCTCTTGAAGCCTCAGGAAGAACTGATGGGATCTTGCTATATAGTTAAGGAGAGCCACCCCAAGCAATCTCAGAGCCTGTGGGGCACTCTTGGGGTCTGTTACTCATAACCTCCTTCCCATCAGTATAAAGCTGTTCTAGAACCCCAGGCTGATAGTGTAGCTACAAAGACAAAATTAAGTAGAGAGTAAAAACAGTCATGCTGGTAATTGATTTGGCAGATCTAATTTGGCAATGGACCTCAAAGTCAGTTTGAACGGCAAGATCAGCGGTTCAAAGCTCACCAGCCACTCCTTGGAAGGCCTATACAGGGTTGTTATGGGTCGGAACCGACTCGACGGCAATTAACAACAACAAACACAATCATGCTGGTAATTGACTTGGCAGATCTAATTTCAGAAAACATATCCTGATGCTGCTAATGGGCTGCCTGCTGCTTCTGAGTTTGTCAGTTTTCGACTCTCCATTTCACTGTTTAGACACAGCCATAGACATGGATTCCAGGAACTTGCTGAAGGGAATTCATTCAGAACCTCTGGCATGGTTATAAAGAAGGGGCTCAATTTGTAAGCTTGTACTATAAAGGCAGAGGCAAAGACAGACTTTTAAAAATGAAATTTTTAAAGCTATATAAGCTTTCTAGAATTAACAAACCGATAACATACTACATAAGGGCAATATAAAATTTACAAATTTTGACAGACTTTAGAGTTTTGTATGCTTATGATGTTAAATTTAATTGTTACACAAACTATCACAAACAGGAAAGTAAATTATCACTGATGCTGTAGTTCTTTTTGCTTATAATTATAAAATTCTTCTGAATTCATTAGAAGACACCCAGGAATGGTGACTTTTATTTAAAAAATATCTAACATAAAGGTGATCTCATGAAGTCTTTTATCTTCTTTCCACACATACTTTTGTCGTTTCAGAATTTGATGCCAGCAGTAGCTGAGTCTTTTAAATATTTAATATTATCCTTTTGTTTTAATTAAAACAGTCTCAAGAGAATAGCTTAAAAAGGAGTCATTTTTCTCTGTCTAACATTGATGGTTAGGATAGCTCTTGGACTATCCATGAAGTGTTTATGAAGCAAAGTCCTTCAATCTTTCGTTATGTGATTGACTGGCATATATACTTTTCTTTCCAAGCAAAAATCAGGAGGTTGTATGACATCGCGAATGTTCTGAGTAGCCTGGATCTTATCAAGAAAGTGCACGTAACAGAGGAAAGAGGCCGGAAACCAGCTTTTAAATGGACGGGCCCAGAAATCAGCCCAAATCCCAGTGGTATGTTTTCTGGTTTTTCTTTCAATCTTTCCTTATTTTGAAATATTTAGCAATATTCTCCCTTCTACTTCCCATCCATGGAAGGAGCATCCACAAATAGTGAAGCAGACAAAGTTGAGCTACTCGCTCCATCAGCAGCTCAAGATCCATCCCACTACCCACCCTGTGCCCAGGAAGTAAAGTCTTACGTGAAGGGATTTGAACGAATTGAAAATGACACAAAACATAAGCTACTGTTGCTATTATTAAGTTACCCAGAGATCACATGATATCTGTGCAGAGAGAATGTCAAATGAGTTCATATTTGTGAAATGGTACCTAGTAGTCCCCATCATATCGAAAGGTTGAAGGTTTGAATCCATTCCAAGGTACCTCAGAAGAAAGGTCTGGTGATCTAATCTACTTCTGAAAGATCACAACGTTTGAAAAATCTCATGGAGTGCAGTTCTACTTGAAAACACGTGGGGTTACCATGAGTCAGAATTGACTCAACGGCAACTGGTTCGTCCCCATCTCACTTAACGACATTCTGCTTTCCCCTGGAGGTTCCCCACTCAGAAACAACAGACAATGGAGAGAATGTGGGCCAGAGAGGCAGAGGCAGGCCTGAGTTCTAGTCCCAGCTATGCTGCTTTTTAACTGTATGGCCTCAACAGAGTTACTTAACTCCCCCAAAACTCAGTTCCTCACCTGTGAAATGGGAAGAATGAATGATGACTACTTTGTAGAATTATTTTGCTTTTGGATTTCATCTCAAAGAGAGGTGTTTAGGATATAGGGTTTGTAATCTCAGACAGAGGTAAGTGGATATAGGGTTTGTAACATAGTCACTGGGGCCAGAGTGACCAGTGTCCTATCCCAGCTACACCTCCTACGTGCTGAGACGATGAGTCAGCTGATTAATGTTTCTGAGATCAGTGCCCTCAGCTCTGACATGAGCATGACTTTATGAGGAGGCCCTACCTCTTGCAGTGGTCGTGAGGCATACCATGTTTCATCAGATGTCAGACTAGACTCCACTGATTATGAGATACCCAACTTTTCACTTATCACTAAAAGAAAAAAAATTTACACTAGCTCACCACTGATTATAAGCTAGTGTCTTTTCAAGAGATGTTAAAGTGTAAAATACTGTCTCAGAATCCATTTAATATCAACCAGGAAAAGTGTGTCAAACATATAGTCAGTGCTCTGTAGCTGCTTTATTATCTTCCTAATCATCCTCAGAAGTGCACTTTGATTTTGCACTGTGGGTCAATGCGCTGGCCTGCAAAGTCAGTTTGAACAGCAAGGTCAGCAGTTCAAGCTCACCTGCCGCTATGAGTCGGAACCTACTCGGTGGCACTTAACAACAAAAGGAAGCCAAATCACCCATGACTTTTTTTTTGTTTTGGTGAAAATACAGTTGCTCCTGCACACCTTAGTGTCCCTCATATGAAGATTCAACCAACCACAGATCTGAAATATTTGTGGGGGAAAACATTCCAGAAAGTAAAACTAGAATGTACCTGATGTGGAACACTGCGCTGACTCAGGCAGATGAGATGATGTAGTGAGCCGCTGTTACCTCCCTCACTTCTCACACCTGCAGTTTCTCCAGCAAGCACTCTGCTCTCTTCTCACTACTTGTGTTATGTATACCTTCTGTGTCTGGGGAAAAATGGCTCCTAAAGAGCAATTAAGTGGTGAAAGCAATCCCTCAGAGGCTATGACATGGTTTTTTACATTGTATAAAGTTTTACAAGTCGTTTAGTCGTCATTAAGTGCCCTCGAGTTGGTTCTGATTCATAGAGACCTTGCGTGGGGTTTCTGAGCAACGGCTGGCGGGTTTGAACCACCAACCTTGCGGTTAATAGTCCAGTGCTTATCCAACAAGCTATCTAGAGATGACTTCAAGTATACATAAGGATGTGCTTAGGTTATATGCAAATACTATATTACTTTAAGGGGCTTGGGCATTTGAAGTGTTTAAGGGACTGTACGCACAATGCAAACTACACCCATTCAGCCTTTCCTCCGTGTGCAGTTCAGTGACATTGGTTACATTCTTCACATTGTATCAGCATTCTTGCTATCTCTACCCTTACTGCTTCACCACCATTGACTGGGATCCTGCTTCCAAAACCTCCCTGTGTTGTTTTTTGGTTTTTTTTGGTTTTGTTTTTGTTTTTTTTGAGTTACTGTTGCTAATTTGATCTCATATAGATAATTGTTTACAAGAGCATACTCCTCAAGGCATACATTTTAGTTGAACTAAACTGTTGTTTAAAGGTGACGTCACAGAGTAGTTTCAATTCTGGGTGTAAAGATTATCTCAGGATAGCTTTGGTGGGTCCAGTGAGTCTGCATACCACCTGTGTTTTAATCCACTGCCCTTTTCTTTCAGGTCCCAGCCCAATCCTTCCTTTTGCCCCCTCAGATTTGGAGGTGAGGCGGTCTTCAAAAGAAAACTGTGCCAAAAACCTCTTCTCTACACGAGGGAAACCAAACTTTACTAGACACCCATCTCTTATCAAGCTAGTCAAGAGTATAGAAAATGATCGGAGAAAGATCAATTCTGCTCCCAGTAGCCCCATCAAGACCAATAGAGGTATGTCCTCAGCGCTGTCACAGTCAGCTGGGAAGAGTTTCTTCTCATCTGCTATCTAAGCTAATTTGATCCCTGAAGTACTTTAAATTTAGAGAATTGTTTGTCTCCTTATACCTAAACACTCTTGAAGCCTAACTTCTATATGAACTTTAAGAATTAAATAAAAAGCCATTGTGGGGTTTATGAATTCACTGGCGTCTCCGAGTATGCAAAGAGTTAACATGCTCAACTTCTAACCAGAGGTTGGAGCTTCGATTCCCCCAGAAACACCTTGGAAGAAAGACCTGGCTATCTATTTCTAAAACATCAGCCATTGAAAGCACAGTTCTACTCTGCCATGTAGGGTTGCCATGCATTGGAATCCACTTGACAGCAACTTGTATCTTCTAATTGCTGTGTAATTTAGGGGTGGGGGAGAGGGATGTTTTCTGCTCCTTTGACTTCAGTGCAATTTCGTCTATATAAACCTTTTTCTTTAGCTTTTTCTCACCCTCCACCCCCTTTTCTATTTTACCAGCTGAGAGTTCTCAGAATTCAGCACCTTTCCCAAGTAAAATGGCTCAGCTTGCTGCAATTTGCAAAATGCAGTTAGAAGAGCAATCAAGGTAGGTTGACTATTCTCTTTAGTAACAGGATGAATTACTTTTCCATTGTGTGATTAGGATTACTTATTTTATATAAGAATAGACATTCTCCTTGGACACTGACAAGATAAGCATTTCCTTAAATCATACTCACTCATTATAGAAACTATCTGCTAGTTTCATAAAAGCATGGCTCTAATCTGAGGTTTAAAGTGGTAGTCATTTCAGAACAAAATTGTGTTTCTACTGTGTCATTTTTTTCAATCTTGCCTTTCAGTGAACCCCAAAAAGTGAAAGTACAGCTAACAAGATCTGGACACTGCAGACCAATGGCCCCTCTGAACACCCCATCAAATGCTGAACTGGAGCAAACAGCGCCATCGCTCATTCAGCCCCTGGGAGTGCTCCCCCTCATCCCCAGCACACTGTCACCAGCCATGCCTCTGATCCTACCTCAGGTCCCTTCAGGCCCATCCTATGCCATCTACCTGCAACCCACCCAAGCCCAAACCATGACGCCATCCCAAGGCCCAATGGTCGGCCCCATCTCCTCCTCTAAAGCTACTGCATTAAAGGATTCCATAGATGTCAGCACTGAGAAACTACTCAGCGATTCTGGAAAATCAAGCGCCTCCATCAAACCTGGGAGCTTGCTGCCAGCACCAGAGAGACAAGCTGCAAACAACAGAGACAGGGAGCCTGCTGGAGAAAGAGGCTCAAAGAGGACACCCATGCCTGAGGACAATGGTTCCCAAAAGAAATTTAAAGAAGACCTGACAGGACTTGAAAACGTCTCCACAGTAAGTACAGCCTTGAGCTCTGCTAAGCTGTTGCAATTCCCTGGTTGATTAGAGAACTTGGTGGCTTGCGAAATTCGCCAGAGTAAAAAGCAGCGGCCTCTGTGAAGACATCGAACAGTTTCTTAGCATCCTATAATCCAAGCAAGGCCCCAGACAGCTAATCCCCTGGCTGGGATGATGGCAAGGATATTTTTAAACTTTGGAGGAAGGGATTATTTGTCTCTTTTTAAAGCACCATGAGTGTTAGCCCTTGAGCCCATTTCTCCCTCCCATACAGGAACACCTGTCATGAGAGAGTCTTAAATAATTTACCAGCAGACGTAATCCTGGATGAATGGATGGATGGAATACAGAGAGCCTCTAACTTCTGCTTTCTGAGTCACTGCCTAATGTTTATTTGATGCCATGTAACTGGACTCTCTTGCCTAGAAAATAAGTTACTCTCTTCTTTCATTTTATACCTAAAATCCAACACAAAATTTCTCTTTTGTCAAAGTAGAAAATTCAAACTGATCTTGAAAAATTGTAGGTATATTTTGATGCATTGAGCTCTAGAGATTTTCACTTTCTAGATGATTATTTTCCCCCTCCTAGAAGATTAGTTCAGGAAGGAATGAGCCTTTCTGAGGGCCCTGGTGGCACAGCTGATTAAGCACTGGGCTGCTAACTGTAAAGTCAGCGATTCAAACCCACCAGCCGTTCCATGGGAGGAAGATAAAGGCTGTGTCTGCTCCTCTAAAGATTTACAGTCTTGACAACCCTGGGTATCAGTTCCACTCTGTTCTCTAGTGTCACTGTGAGTTGGAATCGACTCGATGGCAGTGAGTTTGGGTTGTTTGTATTTTATGATGACTGGGTGGTTCAAATGATTAATGTACTCAGCTGCTAATGGTAAAGCCGACAGTTTGAGTTCGCTCAGAGGTGCTTCTGAAGAAATAATCCACCATTGTTTACAATGACACAATGACACACGTGGGGGTCACCATGAGTCGAAATCGACTCAATAGCAACTGGTACCTCCATACCAATTCATAGGCACTTGTACATACATTGTCTCATTTCCCCCCTTAGGACATTTACAGAAGACAGACATTATTGTGCAATTAACCAGCGTAGTGGTTACGAATCGGGCTGCGAACCTTAAGGTCAGCAGTTCGAAACTACCAGCCGCTCCGCGGGAGAAAGATGAGGCTTTCTACTCCCGTAAGGATTTACACCCTCGGAAACCCTGTACAGGGTCGCTATGGGTCGGACCCGACTCGATGGCACTTAACAACAACAACAACAACAACATGTGGAAGCAGAAGATAATCTCTCATTTTGTCCCTGCTGTTAACTCAAGTTCTTTTACTTCTATCTTATTTTTCCACTCTCTCCTCATCCCCTACTGGGTGTAAGGCACTATGCTCAAATCAAACCTGCCTTTGGGGGTGGTCGCTTTTGAATCTGGGTATATTAGTTTTTGTGAGATTAAGTGATTTTAGTCCAGGATGATATACATGAAAGGGCCTGTGGTGTACTTTTAAGGTACCATATAAACTGAAGGGTGTTACCTGTTACTGTTATTAAGGAGACTTGAGCATTTTTTCAAATCTTCTCTGAGGGTGGCTTCATGGTAACTATTCAAAGCATCTGTTAAAAGCATATAACATCTGTTAAAAGCTTATATCTGTTATATAAGCATAGTATAATTTTACATTTAATATACGTGCAAACAGGGAAATCACAAGGCTTCAACTTGATTCAATTTTCTGGAAGGTCTGTAATCTCGTAGGGCCAATGGGTATGATTTTATAATGGTCTTCTGTTGCTCATTTACTTATTTAGGATTTGGGTTTTCAGTGCAGGATCCTTTGGCTTCATTTTGTATCTTTATGACTTCACGTCAACCATTTCTTTTTAGTATGGACTAAGCAGAATAAAGAAACTGAAAGACTCCTGCATTCATTCATTCAACAGTTACTGACAATCTAATCTTGTGAGGGCAGAGAGAAGACAATAAACTAACAAATAAGCACAAATATATCGTAGTGAATGATAAGAGTCCTAGTGTGGCGTGGTAGGAAAAGCCCTGGACTGCTAACCGCAAGGTTGGCGGTTCAAACCCACCAGCCACTCCTTGGAAACCCTATGGCAGGGTCACTATGAGTAGGAACTGACTTGACAACAACAGAGAATGATAAGAGCAGTTGCTTGGTGGTTTAAACCCACCCAGAGGCACCTCAGAAGACAGATCTGGTGAGCCAGTCCTACAAGGTTTTGAGGATCCTATGGAAGCATTCTACTCTGCACAGAGGGTCACCACACGTCAGAATCAACTCGACGGCAACAGCAAAGTCAAAATAAAGCAAACTGATGTGACAAGAGCGTGATGAGACCACTCTAGCCTGAAGGAAATGACCTTCCAGTTGGAATATGTGAAATTCATCTATTTTACTCATTTTAGAGCTCTAATTTTAATTAAAAGAATTAGTGTTATAGGTTACAAGGTTTTGTGGTGAATATAATTTGCATGAAATTGGAGGCTAATTATTAAGAGTACCAAGAGTTTTACTGAAGACTTGAAAAAGTTAAACCAGCAACCAGAGTTAACTGCTAACAAAGGGAGATTAAAACTGGCAAAGAACACCTATGTGTAATACTAAATCCACACCTTACAAATTCTCTCTCCTTATACCTTTCAAGGATAATGAACAGTACCAAGAATCTGAGAACCAAAGTTAAAATCTCACGGTGCAATTTTAGCACTGTGGGTCCTGGATTCACTGGCTCCCAAAGAAAAAGATGGGACCTATTAAAAGCTAGATCAAAAGGCGAACTGTTGTTCTGACAGTGGAAAAAAAGAGGAAGATGAAAGGAAGGCCCCTATGTATAAGAGCTGCTTTTAACGTTTGCCAGTCCTGCTCTTGGTGCGGCAGTCGGAGGCTATTCAAGCAGCTCAGCTAGCCTTGCAGGCCTCTGTGTGGCAAAGTGACATTGCCAAGCAGATACGGTCAGAGAACACATGTAACACAGCACCTGGATCTTTGCTGTTTAGAATATAACTGTCACCTACAACTTCTACTCTAAGACTGTTGGGTCTTCGGCATGCATTAATCAGTTCTTTTCCATCTGTAGTTTGCTTTTTTAAGCCCTGGTGCCCTTTAGTTTGCATATAATAAGACTTTTTGGTTGATATCATCAGAACTTAAAATATCTATATATCTATATATGTAATTATATAATGCCTAAAAGCACTGGGCTGTGAGCCACAAGGTTAGTGGTTCAAGCCCACCAAACAGCTGCTCCTTGGAAACCCTGTACAGGAGCGCTATAATTTCTTTACCCTAACTCAGGAGTTTGCAAGCTTTCTGTAAAGGGCCAGAGAATAAATGTTTTAGGCTTCATCAACCATATGGTCTGTGTTGCCGTACTCCACCCTGCCATTGTAGCTGGAGAGCAAAAGGCCCTTTTAGATAATCCAGAAATGAATGGGTGTGACGTTGCCATAAGACTGTAGAACTAGGTATGAGGTGGAGGGTTGGATTCTTTGGCCCATAGGCCCAATGCTGACTCCTATTATAAATCAACATCACTTAAAATGGTTTCCTTCACTATCTCAGCCATCAAACTGATTCCATCATCTAGAATCCCCATAAGACAAATAGAATTGCTGCTACATACGGCTTTATCATCTTTCTCTGGCAGAGCGGGTAGTGGGTTTGAACCAATGATGTTCTGTTAGCAATCCAACACTTACCCTACTGTGCTACCAGGGCTCCTTTTCCTCGGAACACTAGTCCTTAATAGCCTACCAAAAAAGTCGTTTGGAAACAGCATCTGTATGTCCCACTTGGAGCTATACAATGTATGTTCTCATTAAAGTCTCTCAGAACTCCCCTAGTAAAGATGGCTTGCCTATATTTCATTCAGCATCCCATGAAACTAGAGTCCCTCAGGATACTCTGAGAGATACCAAAACCAAACCCCAATCCCACTGCCATCAAGTAGATCTCAACTCAGGGATCCTATGGGGCAGAGTGGAGCTGCCATGTAGGGTTTCATAGGGACTTCTAGTGTGCTGTTGTAGGATAAGCACTAGACTGTAAGATCAGTTTGAACAGCAAGGTCAGTGGTTCAAACCCACCAACTACTCAGAAGCCCTATACAAGGTGGCTATGAGTCAGAACCGACTCAATGGCACTTAACAACAATCTTTAGGGAAGCAAACCACCTCATCTTTCTCTCCTGGAGTGGCTGGTGGGCTCAAACCACTAAGCTTTTGGTTAGCAGCCAAGTGCTTACCCACCACATCACCAGGGCTCTTGAGAAAGTGCACCCTACATGATTCATGAGTGATCAGGTCATAACCCAGCATGCTGTGTGTGGTGTTCAACTGCCTTCAGCTTGGTTCTGACCATTCTCCACCACCCTATTCCAAGAAGTCTGATAGCAGGAGTTAGGAATCAGTGTACGGCTGATCCCTATCCCTCATCAGGCATAATGCTAGCTTCAGAACATTTTCTAAAATCACAGGTACCAATTAAACAACAGATGGTCTCTTATTCAGGGTACATGTTGCCATGGATGGAAGGATGTTGTCTTCCAGAAGTTGGGTGGCTAGTATGCTCATAGCACATACCTCTGGAGATTTGGGCATGATGAAACAAGCCATCAAGGGATAGTATTAGTATAAATCCTGGAAGAGGCCTGTGGCCATTTTTCCTCCTATATTTGCATGTAAAGTAAGCCCTTCCTCCTTGTTTTCTAGACCTTATTCCCATCAGGATACCTCATTCCTCTCACCCAGTGCTCATCCCTGGGGGCAGAGTCCATGTTGTCTAGTAAAGAAAACTCAGGTACACCTTCCCCCAACCACCGGCTCTACAGTTCTCCGATCGCAGGTGAGTACACGTAAGGCACTCTTCAGATGTGGGTCAGCCTCAAGTTGACTTCAGCCTTGTAAACTTCTCAAACAAATGCCTGCACTTTTAAGATATTTTCCCCCCTTTCTTTCCAGGTGTTATTCCAGTGACATCACCTGAACTCACTGCTGTTAATTTTCCCTCTTTTCATGTAACACCTTTGAAGCTAATGGTCTCACCAACTTCCGTGGCAGCTGTACCTATTGGGAACAGCCCGACTCTCACGTCTAGCCACCCCGTTCCCATCCAGAACCCAAGCTCAGCTATTGTAAACTTCACCCTGCAGCACTTGGGACTCATCTCCCCCAGTGTGCAGGTGGCCTCCAGCCCTGGACAGGGAACCGTTCCTGTGTCTCCAAGAATAGAGGCTATTAATGTCTTACCAGACAATGCAGGCACTCAGCAAGGAAGGGCCAGCAGGTATGACTCACCAGTCTCAGGCCGGAACCAATCAAATGGACAATCAGTTGCTGCAGGAGCACAGCAGGTGAGGATCTTTCCATTTAACTTACTTAGTTAATAATGTGTTTATTTACTGCTGTAGTCAATTGTATTTATGACGTATGTAATAAATAATTTTGTTACATATGAATTATAATGAGTAATAATATAATTTCCATTTTTTGATCATTAATATATTTCACTATTAAGCCCCAAATATCAGTATCCTGTAAGACTTGTTTGTGCTTTCCTTCTTTGGAGAGGAAAAAGGAGGGGGCGTGGTAAGGGACTAGATAGAAGGTCCACCTGCTGCTTTTGCCTTCGGAGACCAAGGAAGAATATCCAAGGAGTGTTTGTTATTGGGTTAGCATGAGATTTTTGTTTAACCTTAAAAAAATTGAGAAGTGAAACACACCCAGACTTACAAGTCTACGTATTTCAAGAAATGCTTGGTTCCCAACATGTTGCACGGACCATACAGTCAATGTAAAAGTGCTGAAACCTACATGCCTACATAGGTTTGACTTCTTTTTTCCTCCTCTCTTTCCACTCAGCCTGTTCCAGTGACACCCAAAGGGTCACAGTTAGTGGTTGAAAGTTTCTTCCGTACCCCAGGTGGACCAACAAAGCCAATGGTCTCCACCTGTATGGATTTAGATGGTGCCAATCAAACTTCATTAGGGACGCTCTTTGTCCCACAACGAAAACTTGAAGTCTCGACGGAGGATGTCCACTAACTGACAGATGTTGGCTTCTTTTTTCAAGAGCTGTTTAATAGGAAAGACACACACAGACTGATCTGGGAGAACATTCTCTGATAATGTAAATATGTTAGTAGATTACTATGTCCAAGCAGATAATTGTTATCATACTTATACACACCCAAACACATATCTAAATTTTCAGTCCTACCAAATAAATGTTGACCTAAGACATCAATTTTTAGAGAGAAAAAACATTCATCATTTCAACTGTGCCTAAGCTATGATGCAAAGTAAGTATATTAAAGTTTACTTCCCTTTGAGTAAATATTTGTGACTTGTCTAATAATAGCATTCTCTTAAATTTTGCACAAAGAAAATGCTGTGTGATGTATAATGTATGTTTTTTTAAGGAGGACTAAAGCTATATTTTTTTGTAATTTCTCTAATCCATTGTTATTACAGTATGTTTTTTTGTAAGGTGGGCAACAATTCCCAATCAAGTTTATGGAAAAATTATTTATAAAATGTATTTTTAATCATAAATTGTTCAAAATAAAAGTTCTATAAAATGTATTTATCATTTTCTTTTGGCCAGTTAGAGCAGTGTTGTTAAAAATTTAAATTTATCTAATCCCAATGCACATTCTTGGTAAGGAGATTCAGTTCCTGGGTTCCCCTTAGATATTCAAGGTTTGTCAAATGTTTCTACATTCTTCCCCCTTTTGATCCACGTTATTGTCCCCAATTTTACAGAGGCAAAATGGCTTTGGAGAGTCTGTTGCTTGCCTCAGGGTACCCAGCATAGTCCAATGTGTTTTGCACCATGCCTGGGAGATGAGACTCAGGAGGCAGGAGCTGTGGTACCCTGGCCCCGGCACAAGTAGCATCTCTACCAGGCCAGGCTCCTTTCTCTTCCCAGAAGGGGCTGCAGCTGCTGGTCTCTTACTGCACTTCCCAGATGCCCCTGCTCCAGGGATGGAAAAGCAGCAATGAGGATTAAAATGTCCTCCACAGTCAAGGAACTATCACACTAAATTCTCATGAGCTCCAAGAACAGGAATGACCTACAATGTATTAAGTGTGCATCTAACATGGACCCCCTTGTTGTGGGACAAAGTGCTCACCTGCACCATGGGAAGCTGCCCAGGTCAGATACATAAAGGATCATCATAGTGTCTACTTTGGGTATGTTTGATAGACTTCAGGCACTGTACTATACTTTTTAAATACATTATCTTTATAAGCTGGTTTGTGTTCTACTACTAACCGAAACCCTACACAGGATCGTTATGAGTAGGAACAGACTTAATGGCACTTAACAACAACTAGGCGAAAGGTTTACAGTTTGAACCCAGCCAGTGGTGCTGTGGAAGAATGGCCTGGCAGTTTGCTTCCATAAAGATTACAGCCAAGAAAACCCTATGGAGCAGTTCTCTGCAACAACTGAGGTTCCCTTGTGTTGAAATCAATAAGCTGAGACTAGGAGCTCTGGTGGTGTAGTGGTTATGAGTTGGGCTGCCAACCTCAAGGTCAGCAGTTCAAAACTACCATCGGTTCCATGGGAGAGAGATGAGGCGTTCTGCTCCCGTAAAGATTTACAGCCTCAGAAACCCTGTACAGGGTCACCATGAGTCGGAACCGACTCCATGGTACTTAGACAACAATGAGGTCGTTGGTTTATAGAGTTTAGAGCAACAAGATCAAACTACCAAGAATTTGCAAAGACTCAACCCTTATCTATTGGACCTGTTGGGCCATTACCCTCCATCTGCCTCTGTATGCATTCTTTGCAAATGTAACAGAAACCCAGTACATGTTACAGGGTAATTTAAGCATTTTATATTGACCAAGAAACTCCCAGAGTGTCTTTGCCTTTAGTGTGATCCTACTTGGAGGGCATGTAAATGTTCCTTGGTGTATTGATAACTTAAATCCACAAACTGACTGCCGAGATGGGTGATAAGATGGATATTAAAGTTAATAAATAGCTCCTGACTTCAAGTTGTTTATAGTTGAGAACCACCATTCATCTGCAACTGGTACTGTGGTGGCTTGCATGTTGCTAGGATGCTGGAAGCTATGTCACTGGTATTTTGAGTACCAACAGGACCACCCAAGGTGGGCAGGTTTCAGTGGAGCTTCCAGACTAGGAAGGAAGAGCAGACTATTGAACGTTAAACCGCTGAAAAACCTATGAATAGCAGTGCAACGTTGTCAGGTAGAGCGCCAGAAGCCCCCTCGGGTTGAAAGGCTCTCAAAGTATACCAGCTGCCTTCCTCATAATGGCGTGAATGGAGCAAAGCTTTTGGGACCTTCATTTGCTGATGGGGCACACAACTCAAAGTGAGGAGAAACAGGTGCAAACATCCATTCATCATCAGAATGTGGAAAGTACAAAGTATGAATTTAGGGAAATGGAAATTGTCAAAAGTGAAATGGAATGTATATAGATGGCTTTCATTAAGTGAGCTGAAATGGACCAGAATTGGCTATTTTGAGTTGAATACTCATGTTTTACTATTCCAGGAATGACAAATTCAAGAAGAATGGCATCATATTAATCCTCAAAAAGAATATTTCAAGATCTAGAAGTAAAATGCTGTCTGTGATAGAACAGTACCCAAGTGATTTTCATGAGTCAGAAAACAAAAAGGGAAGAACTGAATAGTGAAGGAGTCTAGGGGAAAAGGACTCCTGGTGTGGTGCTGCAGGAACCACAAAGTTAGCAGTTCAAACCCACTAGCAGCTCCTCATGAACCTTATACAGGTTTGCTATAAGTCAGAACCGACTCAACAACATTACAATGGACAAAATATTGAATGACACAGGAAGCATCAAAAAATACACAGAATCACTGACAAAAAGAATAAGATCAACCATTTCAAGAGGTGCTGTATGATCAAGAACTGATGATATTGAAGGAAGAAGTCCAAGGTTCACTAAAGGCATTGGTGAAAAACAAGCCTCTAAGGAATTGATGGAATACAAATTGAAATCTTTCAACAAACTAATGCAGCACTGGAGGCACTTATGTATGCCAAGAAATTCAGAAGAATTCTAACTGGCCAACCGATTGGAAGATATCTAAATCTGTGCCTATTCCAAAAAGAGGTGACCCAATGGAATATGGAAACATCAAATATCATTAATATCACATGAAAGTAAAATTTTGCTGAAGATAATTCAAAAGTGGCTGCAACAGTACATCAACAGAGAACTGCCAGAAATTCAAGCCAGTTTCAGAAGAGAAGGTTGTTAGGTGCTATTCAGTTGGTACCAACTCATAGCAACCTTATTATGCACAGCAGAACAACACTGCCTAATCCTGGGCCAACCTCACTACATTTGCCACACTTGAGTCCATCGATGCTGCCACCTGGCCAA